>NC_053391.1:508291263-508430428 GCF_905171765.1 Bufo bufo | reverse complement strand
CTAGGCAAGAAGCTGGGGATAGAGGTCACCTCATGACAAATCCCTACCAGCTCTCCCTAGACTTCTATGCCCACGTTCAGACCCTGAAGGTGGGAAAAAACGTGTCCCCGTGCCTAGGCTGAAGATTCCCTAGAATCCCTAAGATGGTGAAAGGGGGAAAGAGGCAGCCTGCTCTCTCAGGACCTGGAGGGGGCAGGCGTCTCTCTAACAGCCTAGACAGACAACCACAAGAAAACAAAACCAACTTATCTTTACTGAGCAGGAACAGCAAATCCTTCCTTCCTTCCTCTGAGCCAGACAGAAGCTATAACCCGACAGGACACTGGGAGTGGGCGTAATTTAAACTCAAACCAACGACCACACCCAGTGCACCTGAAGGGAGGCGGATATAGATCAACTCCAAAACAAACCAAAAAGGCTACACACGTGCTGCTAACCTGGCAGACCTCCGCAAATAGCCTGAGCAGGGCATGACAGGCCCAATGGGCATTACTACTGTGAAAGGGGCCCAATGGGCATTACTACTATTAAGGGGCACAATGGGCACTACTACTATGGAGGGGGCACAATGGGCATTACTACTGTGAAGGGGCCCAATGGGCATTACTACTATGAAAGGGGCCCAATGGGCATTACTACTACGAAGGGGACACAGAGAAGGTATTACTATTATGAAGGGGGCACAATGGGCATTATTACTATGAAGTGGGCACAATAGGTATTACTACTATGAAGTGGGCACAATAAGCATTACTACTATGAAGGGGGCACAGAGGGCATTACTACTGTGAAGGGGCACAGAGGGCATTACTACTGTGAAGGGGGCACAGAGGGCATTACTACTGTGAAGGGGGCACAGAGGGCATTACTACTGTGAAGGAGGTGTGCACAATGACTATTTCTACTGTGAAGGGCCACAGAGGGCATTAATACTGTGAAGGGGCACAATGAGGGCATAACTACGGTGAAGGGGGCACAATGAAGGGATAAGTACTTTAAGGCAGCACAATGTGGATATAACTACTGTGATAGTTGTACAGTGGGGCCATAAATACTGTTAGAGGGCACAGTGTGGGCATAACTACCGTGAGGGGGCACATATCTGAACAAAACTACTGTGATGTTCGTACAATGAGGGCAATACTACTGTGAGGGGTAGAATTTCTTTAAATTATTGGTGGTGGGGGCTGCCAGAGAAAGGACCCACCCTGGGTGCCAAACACCCTAAATACGCCACTGTTTCTTAGACTCCACGCCCCATGTTATCCAGAATCTGACCAATTATGGTAAAAAGAATCTACTCCCACAAACAGAAATCTTCACTACCCAGGCTCAGCAGTGACATCCTGTTTTGCAAATGTTACCACTGAGGACAGTGGGTTACTGCAGTGGTCTTGTGACCAAGAATGTGACTGGAACAAAGGGCCATGTAAAAGTTGACATTGTGTTTTTGTTTTTTTTGAACACACTCCTGCCTGGGATTCTATGGTGATAAGTGTGAATATTTCTTAGGCTCCACACTGACCAATTACTGAATCTACTTCTACAAACAGAACCTTAATATTGTCCTTGAAGCTATGTCTTGTTCTGCACTGTAGAGGCTCAGCAGTGATGTGCTGTTTTGAACACAAAATCACTGAGGACAGCAGGTGACTGCAGTGGTCTTGTGACCAAGAAGAGGACTGTTTAAAATATATATATATATATATATATATATATATATATATACACACAGTAGCAAGAAAAAGTATGTGAACCCTTTGGAATTATATGGATTTCTGCACAAATTGGTCATAAAATGTGATCTGATCTTCATCTAAGTCACAACAATAGACAATCACAGTCTGCTTAAACTAATAACACACAAAGAATTAAATGTTACCATGTTTTTATTGAACACACCATGTAAACATTCACAGTGCAGGTGGAAAAAGTATGTGAACCCCTAGACTAATTACATCTCCAAGAGCTAATTGGAGTGAGGTTTCAGCCAACTGAAGTCCAATCAATGATATGAGATTGGAGGTGTTGGTTACAGCTGCCCTGCCCTATAAAAAACACACACTAGTTCTGGGTTTGCTTTTCACAAGAAGCATTGCCTGATGTGAATGATGCCTCGCACAAAAGAGCTCTCAGAAGACCTACGATTAAGAATTGTTCACTTGCATAAAGCTGGAAAGGGTTATAAAAGTATCTCCAAAAGCCTTGCTGTTCATCAGTCCACGGTAAGACAAATTGTCTATAAATGGAGAAAGTTCAGCACTGCTGCTACTCTCCCTAGGAGTGGCTGTCCTGTAAGGATGACTGCAAGAGCACAGCGCAGACTGCTCAATGAGGTGAAGAAAAATCCTAGAGTATCTTCTAAAGACTTACAAAAGTCTCTGGCATATGCTAACATCCCTGTTAGTGAATCTACGATACGTAAAACACTAAACAAGAATGGATTTCATGGGAGGATACCACAGAGGAAGCCACTGCTGTCCAAAAAAACATTGCTGCACATTTATAGTTTGTACAAGAGCACCCAGATGTTCCACAGCAGTACTGGCAAAATATTCTGTGGACAGATGAAACCAAAGTTGAGTTGTTTGGAAGAAACACACAACACTATGTGTGGAGAAAAAGAGGCAGAGCACACAAATATCAAAACCTCATCCCAACTGTTAAATTTGGTGGTGGGGGCATCATGGTTTGGGGCTGCTTTGCTGCGTGAGGGCCTGGACAGATTGTTATCATTGAAGGAAAAATGAATTCCCAAGTTTATCAAGACAGGAGAACTTAAGGCTACCTGTCCACCAGCTGAAGCTCAACAGAAGATGGATGCTGCAACAGGACAACGACCCAAAGCATAGAAGTAAATTAACAAGAGAATGGCTTAAACAAAAGAAAATACGCCCTTCTGGAGTGGCCCAGTCAGAGTCCTCACCTCAACCCGATTGAGATGCTGTGGCATGACCTCAAGAAAGCGATTCACACCAGACATCCCAAGAATATTGCTGAACTGAAACAGTTCTGTAAAGAGGAATGGTCGAGAATTACTCCTGACCGTTGTGCACGTCTGATCTGCAAATACAGGAAACGTTTGGTTGAAGTTATTGCTGCCAAAGGAGGTTCAACCAGTTATTAAATCCAAGGGTTCACATACTTTTTCCACCTGCACTGTGAAGGTTCAATAAAAACATGGTAACATTTATTCTTTGTGTGCTATTAGTTTGAGCAGACTGTGATTGTCTATTGTTGTGACTTAGATGAAGATCAGATCACATTTTATGACCAATTTGTGCAGAAATCCATATCATTCCAAAGGGTTCACATACTTTTTCTTGCAACTGTATGTATATATATATATATATATATATATAGTGATGGCCAGTTCGCATTGTTCGCCCGGGAATATATGCGGGCTGCCATGTTTTTTCACAAGTCCGGCGAGGCACAGGTAAGCCCTTACCTGTGCCTGTGCGCGAGCCGGTCTGAAAACAAGTGCGGTCAGCGGGAGCAGGCAGTACTGAGAACAGCCACTGGGGGCCTTCATTGGGCTGTTCTCGGAACTGCCTGCTCCCGGTGACCGCATTTGTTTTCAGACTGGCTCGCGGCACAGGCACAGGTAAGGGCTTACCTGTGCCTCGCCGGACTTGTGAAAAAAGATGGCAGCCTGCATATGTTCGCGGGCGAACAATGCGAACTGGCCATCACTGTATATATGTATTTGTGGGAGGAGCTGCGCGAGAAACAGAATAGGCATGCCTATGGACTGTCCCCACCCGACTGGCTGGAGTGTGCCCGATGCCAGTGACGAGGTAAGGCCTGAATAAGTGGGCCACCCAAGAGGAAGTATGAAGAAGGGGATGGGAGGGAGGGGCAAGAACCGGGCGCCCTTCTGCTTGTAGGAGGGGGTTTAAATAGGGTAAGTGCGCCCCTCCCACAATTACAGGGTGCAAGCAGCCTTCAATACTTGTGGGAGGAGCTGCACGAGAAACAGAATAGGCATGCCTATGGACTGTCCCCACCCGACTGGCTGGAGTGTGCCCGATGCCAGTGACGAGGTAAGGCCTGAATAAGTGGGCAAAAAGAGAACCGACACGGCACCGGCAGGGTATGAGATATTTATTGAAGTATTGTGTGACCTACAATGCCAAGGAACAGAAGGCTCGGGATACCTCTGCCCGTGGATTCGGAATGTACCTTGTGAAGCAGAATGACCTCCAACGACCCATCTTGCCAATGATGTGCGCTGGTACCTGGTGACTGGAAGCTGCAGACGCGGCCCCTATCCGAAATGAGTGCCCGGATATTGCGCTAGGGTTGTAACCCAACCCTGCGGCCAGGGTGCGGATATTGGAGATGAACACGGTAGAAGACAGGGGTTTTCCGTTAACTGGGAGCAACGGGCCGTCTAAAGCGGGAGATTGAAGGGAGGCCAGGAGCTCCTGGAGCACCTTTATAGGACACCAACAGTTAGACGTAGGGTAAAATTCCATCTCCGTGGGAGGACCGGTTTGACTGGTCTTGGAGAACGGAATGGACAAAATAAAGTGGTCGGAGTGCCAGGCGAGATGTCGCCTTAGCAGGGTTGTTCGGGAGATGGTGCTGCAGGTGAATTCCCCGGGTCTGAGGAACCCATAGAACCCGAGGTACATGGCTGCTTTCATAACGATGCTTGCAAATTGGCCAAAAGGAAGACCGTCCAGGGCTATGGATAACCTGCGGAAAAGCTCACCTGAGACCGGCTGCCTGCGCACCTGGACTGCCGTGCTGACTCTCTGAATGCCCCTGAGGGTGGCTTTGATGGCCTGATTTGAAAAGATGGACCTGGCAGAGGGGTCGCTGAGCATCCGGTGGTGCTGGATGCCTGCCAAATACAGCTTGATGGTATTGAATGAGAGGTGGCGGTGGGAGTGGCAATGGGCTATGAAGGCCATGATGAACGTGACCTCGTCCACCTCCCCCTGCGGATGAGTGTCCGCAAAACGTTTAAACATGCTGAACCCGGTGTCATAATTCCTGGCGGTGTTGGTGGCTAGCGACCGCCGGACCAATGACTGCGCGGTTGCTATCAGGGGCTCTAGTCCAGCAGGAGGGCGCTGTAAGGTGGAACTGGAACGCCGACGGGATCTGCGTCTGGGAGTTCCTGAAAGAAAACATTGAGGTTAAAACGGGACAGGGCGTCAGCCGCCACGTTCTTGTCACTACCAGAGCTTTGGGACGTTCTCACAGCTCTGTTTCTCCACCCCTGTGATGATGTCACTACTAGAGCTGGGAGGAGTTCTCACTGCTCTGTTTACTTTTGGTTTCCTTCCTCCCAGCTGTTCCTCATGCGTTTGATTTCCCTCTCTTTATATCACCCCTCCTCCTATTGTAGGGCGTGGATTATAGTTCTCATTTCAGTTGTAGTTCTTGCTTTAGTATCTTCACTTGTAGCTATCAGTTCACTGGACCTGTGTTCTGCTGCAGCAAGCACTCCGGATATTGCCAGCTGTCCTTGGATCCGTCTTCTCTGCGGCTGCAACACCTTCAGCTAAGTGTACAGACATTGTTGTGTACCTGATTATTTTCTGACTGGATCTGAGGTGGCCACGGTTCCCTCCATATACTGAGTAGGGCACCGGTGGCCGTGCCCCTTCCACTATTGTATGGGTTACAGTGGTCATCAGTCTTAGGTACGTGGGCATGCCTCGTTCCGCCATTTGGATCCGGGCATGTGCTTTAGCAGCATAGGGAGAGCTTTGAGGGTCTGACAGGGGTCACCCTTTATCCTCCCTAGTTTGGGTCCGGTCAGTAGCTCTTTTACTGTGTATACTATTGTTGCTCACATACAGCCGTGACATTATAATCCACCAAAACCGTCCTTTTTTGACATGGATCCGCTTTCTGGCCTGGTTGACCGCATGCAGGGTCTTTCTTTGGAAGTAGCGGATCTCCGTCAATCTATGACTCAGCTTCAAGCATTGGGCTCTGCTCCGGCTCATGGAGTCTGTTGCGAGCCAAAGGTCTCACTTCCGGAAACGTTCTCCGGGGGCAGTGAGAATTTTGTTCGCTTCAGAGAGGCATGCAAACTCCATTTTTGCTTGTGTCCCCACTCCTCTGGTAAGGAGGAGCAGAGGGTGAGGATTGTCATCTCCCTGCTCAGGGGTAATGCTCAAACTTGGGCTTTTTCGCTGCCATCAGGGGATCCCTCCCTTCGATCCGTGGAAAGATTTTTTGTGGCCCTGGTGCAGATTTATGATGACCCGGATCGTGTTGCTCTGGCCGAATCTAACTTACGTGTTTTATGCCAGAACAAACTGTCTGCGGAGCTTTATTGTTCTGAATTTCGGAGATGGGCAGCTGATTTGGGTTGGAATGATGCTGCACTCCGGAGTCAGTTCTGTCATGGTCTCTCAGAGAGATTGAAAGATGCGTTTGCTTTCCATGAGAGACCAACGTCCTTAGAGTCTGCCATGTCATTGGCGGTACGCCTTGACAGGCGTCTAAGAGAAAGAAACGAGACCTCTCTGTCCAGCCATTGTCAGTCTAGGGGCAGTGGTGCGGACTCATTCAGTGTGCAGGGGCCTCATCCTGTCTCGCTCCCCTCTGAGGAGGAGCCCATGCAGCTAGGTCGACTTGCCCCTGATAAAAGAGGATTTAGTCCTCAGAGTATGGTGTGTTTTTGTTGTGGGGGCATAGGTCATTTGGCAAATGTTTGTCCCTCTAGGAGATTCTTGAACTGTACTAAGAGCGATAATAAGAGAAAAACCTCAAAAGGTAAATCATCAAATTCTGCTTCATCTGCTACTTTGGGCAAAGTTGATGTAGGAATTGATGCTTTTCCTCTGACCTGCAGTTCCCGTTTTCTCCTGTCTGCCAGGGTGGCGCTAGAGAGCAAAGTCATTTCTTGTGAGATTTTTGGAGCGGCCGTCAATCTTATTGACACTCAATTTGTAGCCATGCATGGTTTTCAGGTTTGCACATTAGAAAAGGATATACCTGTTTTTGCTATTGACTCTGGTCCACTCTCACAGAGATCTCTGAAGGGCATTGTTCACAATATCCGGCTAGCTGTAGGTGACACTCATGTGGAGGATATATCTTGTTTTGTCCTTAACGGATTGCCTTCTCCTCTAGTTTTGGGGTTACCCTGGCTCACTAGACATAACCCCACTATTGATTGGCAAGGAAGGCAAATAAATGAGTGGAGTGACTTTTGTAGAGAGAATTGTCTCACAGCGACTTTTGCAGAGGTGTCTACTAAAACTGTGCCGTCATTTCTCTCTGATTTCTCGGACGTGTTTTCCGAGAGCGGTGTTCAGGAGCTACCTCCTCACCGGGAGTTTGACTGTCCCATTAACCTCATTCCCGGCGCCAAGCTGCCAAAAGCACGCCTCTACAATCTCTCACAACCGGAAAGAATCGCAATGCGAACTTATATCTCCGAGAGTCTCGAGAAGGGGCATATTCGTCCCTCAAAGTCACCTGTGGCCGCGGGTTTTTTTTTTTGTTAAAAAAAAAGATGGCTCTCTGAGACCTTGCCTAGATTTTAGGGAGCTGAACCGTATCACGATTCGCGATCCCTATCCCCTTCCTCTGATCCCGGACCTCTTCAACCAAATTGTTGGGGCCAAGGTGTTTTCCAAATTGGATTTGAGAGGCGCGCACAACCTGGTCAGGGTCAGAGAGGGGGATGAATGGAAAACGGCCTTTAATACCCCTAACGGGCATTTCGAGAATCTCGTTATGCCTTTCGGCCTGATGAATGCTCTGGCCGTCTTTCAGCATTTTGTTAATAGTATTTTCTACCATTTAATGGGGAAATTTGTATTGGTGTATCTTGATGATATTTTGATTTTTTCCCCTGATGTTCAGACCCATCAGGATCATCTTTTTCAGGTTCTGCAGATTCTGCGGGAAAATAAATTGTACGCCAAGCTGGAGAAATGTCTTTTTATGGTATCGGAGATTCAATTTCTGGGTTTTCTCCTCTCTGCTTCTGGTTTTTGCATGGATCCGGAGAAGGTCCGTGCTGTACTTGAGTGGGAGCTTCCTGAGAATCAGAAGGCATTGATGCGCTTTCTGGGTTTTGCGAACTATTACAGAAAGTTCATTTTGAATTATTCCTCTGTTGTCAAACCCCTTACTGACATGACAAAAAAGGGGGCGGATTTTTCCTCTTGGTCGAAGGAGGCGCTTGCAGCCTTTTCTAAGATTAAAGAGAGTTTTGCGTCTGCTCCCGTCTTGGTGCATCCCGATGTTTCCTTACCTTTTATTGTTGAGGTGGATGCTTCCGAGGTGGGTGTGGGTGCGGTTTTGTCCCAGGGCCCTTCTCCTGCCAAATGGCGACCCTGTGCCTTTTTCTCTAAAAAACTCTCCCCGGCAGAGAGAAACTATGATGTGGGAGATAGGGAGTTGTTGGCCATCAAGTTGGCTTTCGAGGAATGGCGCCATTGGTTGGAGGGGGCCAGGCACCCTATCACCGTTTTTACCGACCATAAGAATCTGGCATACTTGGAGTCGGCCAGGCGTATGAATCCGAGACAGGCCAGATGGTCTCTGTTCTTCTCCAGATTCAATTTTGTTGTTACATTCCGACCTGGGATAAAAAATGTGAAGGCTGATGCTCTCTCTCGCTGTTTTCCGGGAGGAGGAAACTCCGAGGACCCGGGTCCCATTTTGGCGGAGGGGGTAGTTGTTTCTGCTCTATATTCCGATTTGGAGGCCGAGGTCCAGGCTGCCCAGACTGAGGCACCTGCCCGTTGTCCTTCTGGGAAGTTGTTCGTGCCTCCTGAGCTACGTCACAAACTCTTTAAGGAGCATCATGATACGGTTCTTGCTGGTCACCCCGGGAGTAGAGCCACGGTAGATCTCATTGCCCGGAGATTTTGGTGGCCGGCTCTTCGTAAGTCGGTGGAGGGTTTTGTGGCTGCTTGTGAGACGTGCGCTCGCGCTAAGGTCCCTCGTTCACGGCCTTCAGGTTCCCTTCTCCCGTTACCCATACCTTCCCGTCCTTGGACACACCTGTCCATGGACTTTATCACGGATCTTCCTCGTTCCTCGGGGAAGTCGGTGATCCTGGTGGTGGTGGACCGTTTTAGCAAGATGGCTCATTTCGTACCTTTCCCTGGTTTACCCAATGCTAAAACGTTGGCGCAAGCTTTTGTCGACCATATTGTTAAATTGCACGGCATTCCCTCTGATATTGTTTCCGATAGAGGCACGCAGTTTGTGTCCAGGTTCTGGAAGGCTTTCTGTTCTCGCCTGGGGGTTCGGCTGTCCTTCTCTTCTGCTTTTCACCCGCGGTCGAATGGTCAGACTGAGCGCCTCAATCAGAATCTGGAGACATATTTGCGCTGTTTTGTGGCAGAGAACCAGGAGGATTGGTGTTCATTTCTCCCTCTTGCTGAGTTTGCTCTGAACAACCGTCGTCAGGAATCTTCTGATAAGTCACCATTCTTTGGTGCATATGGGTTCCATCCGCAGTTTGGGACATTCTCGGGATGGGCTCTTTCTGGTTTACCTGAGGAGGAGAGATTTTCCTCGTCTTTGTCTACCATTTGGCAAAAGATTCAGAGTAATCTTAAAAAGATGAGTGAGAGGTATAGGCGTGTGGCTGATAAGAGACGTGTGCCTGGTCCGGACCTGAATGTGGGTGATCTGGTGTGGTTGTCTACAAGAAATATTAAACTGAAGGTTCCCTCCTGGAAATTGGGTCCCAAGTTAATTGGGCCTTATAAAATCTTGTCAGTCATCAATCCTGTTGCCTTCCGTCTTGATCTTCCACGGGTTTGGAAGATACATAATGTATTTCACAGATCTCTCTTAAAACCATATGTCCAGCCCACGGTACCCTCCTCTTTGCCTCCTCCTCCGATTTTGGTTGATGGCAATCTGGAGTTTGAGGTTTCCAGAATTGTGGACTCTCGCATTGTCCGCGGTTCTCTTCAGTACCTCGTTCATTGGAAGGGTTATGGTCCTGAGGAGAGGATGTGGGTTCCGGTGTCGGACATTAAAGCCACTCGCCTCATCAGGGCATTTCATAGGGCTCATCCTGAGAAGGTGGGTCCTGGGTGTCCGGAGTCCACCCGTAGAGGGGGGGTACTGTCACTACCAGAGCTTTGGGACGTTCTCACAGCTCTGTTTCTCCACCCCTGTGATGATGTCACTACTAGAGCTGGGAGGAGTTCTCACTGCTCTGTTTACTTTTGGTTTCCTTCCTCCCAGCTGTTCCTCATGCGTTTGATTTCCCTCTCTTTATATCACCCCTCCTCCTATTGTAGGGCGTGGATTATAGTTCTCATTTCAGTTGTAGCTCTTGCTTTAGTATCTTCACTTGTAGCTATCAGTTCACTGGACCTGTGTTCTGCTGCAGCAAGCACTCCGGATATTGCCAGCTGTCCTTGGATCCGTCTTCTCTGCGGCTGCAACACCTTCAGCTAAGTGTACAGACATTGTTGTGTACCTGATTATTTTCTGACTGGATCTGAGGTGGCCACGGTTCCCTCCATATACTGAGTAGGGCACCGGTGGCCGTGCCCCTTCCACTATTGTAGGGGTAACAGTGGTCATCAGTCTTAGGTACGTGGGCATGCCTCGTTCCGCCATTTGGATCCGGGCATGTGCTTTAGCAGCATAGGGAGAGCTTTGAGGGTCTGACAGGGGTCACCCTTTATCCTCCCTAGTTTGGGTCCGGTCAGTAGCTCTTTTACTGTGTATACTATTGTTGCTCACATACAGCCGTGACAGTTCTGCGCTCCCTGGATATGGACAGCGAAGACGTGGAAGTTAAACTCCAAGGACAGCCAGACAAGCCTACGCAGCATGGACATCATCCTGAGAGATTTTGCCCTCCCCTTGGAGATCACTTCCACCAGAACCTGACTGTCTGTCCTCAAGATGACCGATTTGTTTGCCCAGAGCGGACCCCAAACGTGGGCAGCCGCCACAATGGGGTATAATTCCAATAGTGGCGAGGACCTCATAGCCTCAGCCTCGGACAGGAGCTCCACCAGCCAACTGCCGACCAACCAGTGCGGATAGAAGATTGCCGCGAACCCGCGGGAGGCCGCGGCGTCGGTGTAAACCGTGGGGTATGCCGCATCCGGGGATGGCACGAACAAAGAAATGCCATTCCACCCGGTCAGGAAGGTTCGCCACATCTGAAGATCCGCAATGGCGGGACCGTCCAGCCGGACGGTGGAGTCCCGATCCGGAGCAGTCGGGAGGAGATTGAGAAGCCGGGTAAGGATTCCTAACAGGGACTGGAGCTCCTGCCTGGACAAGACTCCAGAAGAGGCTGCGGAGGAAACGGCGGACTTGATCTTGGCAAGCTTGGCCGCAGGGAGGCTGGCCTCCATGCGGACCGAGTCCAGAGTAATGCCCAAGAAGGTAACCCCAGTGCCTGGACCCTCTGTCTTGGCGGATGCCACAGGGACCTCGAGCCTGGCGAACAGCTGGAGCAAGCTCTCCAAACCTGATGGGGGCCCCTGGGGTCTCTCAACGATTAGGAAGTCATCTAAGTAATGAATGACCATGTCCATCCCCCCATGATGGACAAGGATCCAGTGTAGAGCACAGGCGAACCTGTCGAACAACCACGGGCTGCTTTTAGATCCAAATGTGAGGCGGTTAGCAAAATAAAACCCGTCTGCCCAATGCAACCCATAATACTGCCATAACTGAGGAAGGATGGGGAGTAGTTTGAAGGCGTCCGCAATGTCGGCCTTGGCCAACCAAGCCCCTTCCCCAGCCAGCAGGATGTACTGAATGGCCTCGTCGATGGATGCATAGGACATCGAGAATTCCCCTGATGGGATCAGGGAGTTGAGACTGGGGATCGGCGACATGTGTGGAGCAGACAAATCGTATATCAGACGCTTTTTATTTGATGCTTGTTTGGAGACTAGACCAATGGGATTGATCCTCCACTCGGCAAAGGGAATGGTTTCGAACGGGCCTAGCAGGAACCCCTTGCGAACCTCGTCCTGCAACAGAGTGGCCACCGCTTCCGGGTCCTGCCTAGCCGACTGTAGGTTCCTTCCTTCCCAGGAAACCTGAGGGAGGGCAATGAATCCCGTATTGAAACCCCTCTCGAAACCGGTGATGAGGAACTCCACTGACTGGCGATCGGGGTGATCCCGCAACAGGATGCCCAAGAGCTCGAGGTTGATGTCGGCTAGTCATAGAGCCTTACGTTGCCTCTTCGGGCAGCTGGAGCGGGGGTGGGCCCTGAAGCAGAGGGAACACACGTGCAAGGCTCTACAACTGTTGAAACCACAGCCCCCGGCATTAAAGTTGTTGCAGACCTGACTCTGGCCTAAGAAAGTAATGGGCCTGCCCAGCTTGTCGGTGGAACCCTGGGACCATTGCGTGCCAGAGGGGCCTGGCTGGGAGCCTTCTCGGGCTGGGGTGGGAAGATTGGGACACCAGTCAGCCGTGTGCTGGATGGACTGGCATGCAGCGCACGTGGGGGCCTGCAACCCGGCAAAATGGCGGCAGAACAGCTCCATGTCCAAGTTCGCCCAATGAACTGGAACTGAGCGAGGGCGGCTGCCGCCTTGGCTGAAAAAGACCTGTGGTAGTCGTAGAAGTTTTTTCCCCCGTATTTGTAACCTAAGTCAGTGACTTGGTATAGGTAGGAGTCCAGCTCCTCACGTCTGTGTGGCTGGACGCCGCAGATGGTATCTCGGTAGAGGCTAAATGCCAGGACAAACTCGGGGACCGATAGTTTTTGGTTCAGGCGGGTATCCTTGGCCCGAAGGACCACCGAGACCTCCCCGCAGTTGATGACTTTGTTCTCTGATACGTCTTGCGACGCAATGAGAATGGACGCCAGGTTGACGTCCCTCCCCGCCAGGATGTCCCTTTTCAGGTTTTCTGGAATGTAATGCGAGGGGGCAATCTGGGGTCTGAAACGGACCGTACCTGGCGCCAAATCCTGGGACGTAGACGGTAAGACCGGAAGGGCTGGAGAAGGCAGGGCCGGAGGAGGCCGGGACTCCCACTCCCCCATCCTAGTCTGGATATCCGCGACCGAACCTGCCAGACTGGCGATGGTGGCCTGCAACTGCAGGAGGGTTAGCTGGATCGATGAGGGAGAAGGCTCCTCACTTGAACCCGATGGTGCCGTCATTAGGAGCCGGTACAGCTCCGCTTTTCTCGCGGTGGCAGGATGGTGAATCCCTCTTCGTCTGAGCTCTGCTACCAGTTTTGGAATGGTCCAGCTGCGCAGGGAGGGGTTGCTGGCGCGGCCTGATACGGAGGTCCCGGGCAAGGACAGATTATCCTCCGACTCAGGGACCTGCGACATCTTCAAGCTGCATGGAGGAGGTATGAAGGTGACAGATGAGATTTCCTTCCCCCTCCCCCGGGTGACCGAACGAGAGCTACAGGGGAAAATGGTTTTCCTGACCGAATAGCGTTGTCCCCTACTTACCTTAAACGAAAGGGACCACGCTACCGACTTCTGTATTGAGACAGAGACCT
This sequence comes from Bufo bufo, assembly GCF_905171765.1. Lineage (NCBI taxonomy): Eukaryota > Metazoa > Chordata > Amphibia > Anura > Bufonidae > Bufo > Bufo bufo. The sequence goes on along the minus strand of NC_053391.1, from coordinate 508,416,973 downwards.
ATGAACGGGAGCTCATGACAACGAATAGCTAATGCAGTGACAGGTCGTAGCACAGCCATGTGGCTGGATCTTACCTGAACCGGAAGAAAATTAGGCGCAACGACCGTGGCTTGCTTGTAGCTCTGGTGGCCGTGGCCCTGCTTACGAAAAAAAGATAAGCCGTGTTTTTACCGATGCCCGGCGAGGGCCGCGACCTGCTAGTCCCTTAATCAGTGGACAAAAAACACCTGAGCGATTCAGGGAGATATTGCCCTGAGCGATTCAAGGCGACACTGTCCCGGGCGATACAGGGAGACCTTGCACCTGAGCGATTTCAGGAAAACGTTGCCCCTGAGCGATTCAGGGAACCATTGCGCCTGAGCGATTCAGGGAACCATTGCACCTGAGCGATTCAGGGAACCATTGCACCTGAGCGATTCAGGGAACCATTGCACCTGAGCGATTCAGGGAACCATTGCACCTGAGCGATTCAGGGAACCCTTGCACCTGAGCGATTCAGGGAACCATTGCACCTGAGCGAATCAGGGAATCATTTGCACCTGAGCGATTCAGGGAACCATTGCACCTGAGCGAATCATGAAACCATTGCACCAGAGCGAATCACGGAACATTTGCACCTGAGCGAATCCGAAAAATATTGCACATGAGTGAATCAGGGAAAACATTGCACATGAGTGATTCAGGGAAACATTGCACATGAGTGATTCAGGGAAAACATTGCACATGAGTGATTCAGGGACATTCCTGGGCGATACCTGGAAGAATTGTACCTGAGCGATTCAGGGAAGACATTGCGCCTGAGCGATTCAGGGAAGACATTGCGCCTGAGCGATTCAGGGAAGACATTGCGCCTGAGCGATTCAGGGAAGACATTGCGTCTGAGCGATTCAGGGAAGACATTTGCACCTGGGTAATTTTGAGGAAGACATTGTACCCGAGTGATTACAGGAAGACACTGGTTCAGGGATGCAGGGAACTCGCAACAGGGTGGCCGGGAACCCCACCCACAGAGTGGCCCGAGGAGTAGCGAGATGCTGTTGTGTCCGGTGCCCAGCCTCGCATAGGTTCAAAGGTTCCCCATTAAATTTTTTTTATTTTTTTTTTCCTTTTCTCAGGGTACCAGGGCAGCAGGGCAGCAGTCGGTGGCAGCTGGCCGTTGAGCTGAGGGAAGCCCGCCGCACCGACAGTCCTGCCGCCCGGCACCCCTGGACCGGCCCATGTCAAGAAGACACGGATGCCAAGGTGCCGCTGTTTAGCAGTGGAAAATGACTAATCTGGCAGAACCGTCCTATGACGTCATTGATCAGCCAGCCCCCCCCTCCCCCTTCCCATACTCAGGCTCCGCCCCCCCCAGTCGGCGTTGTACGCCGGGATGGCACATGTTTTGAGGCGAATGAACCCAGGGAGATGAGGCCTACTAATTTAACCCCTGATTCCCCTGACACGCTGCCAAACATCCGGGTTCACAACTGTGGGGAGACCGCAGCCGCAGCGCTGTCCGCCCCCCCCCGACCCCACAAACATGATAACCGCAGACATTATGGCATTTGTCACATGGTTCCCACCGATCCGCGTGGTGCCCATGTGTAATGTATGCTGCGTGTATGATGGCGCCGCCGCGGCTGCAGAGCGGGGAGACCAGGCAGCCGCTGCGCTGTCAGTCCCCCCCGGATCCGACGGAGCTGCCGGCAGGTTTGACAGTGATACGAGGTGCTGGTGGCAAGGCGCGTCTGGCCAGGCCGCAGAGCGGTGATACTCACGACAGGGAATGCTGCTGGAGGTACGAACGGGATGACGAACCGACGGAGAGACGCGACCGGAAGTGACGTCAGGCGCTGGATGCTGCAGAAGCAAGAACCGGGCGCCCTTCTGCTTGTAGGAGGGGGTTTAAATAGGGTAAGTGCGCCCCTCCCACAATTACAGGCTGTAATATATATATATATATATCTATATATATCAAAAACAGGGCAGCACTCCAAAGTAAAAAAGAAAAAACTTTTTTTCACCCAAGTGGTACAGCGACGTTTCAGCTCAACAATAGAGCCTTTCTCAAGTAAAGCACAAGGACAAAGTGTTCAGTATATATAACAGAGACAATCAAGTGAACATTTTCTGCATTATTATTACATAATTGACTAATAAAATAATCAATATTACAGAATCCATAATTAACATGATTACAATTTAGAATAAATACATATCACCTGTGAATCCTAAAGTGCCATGTGCAATTAATCAAATATGCGGAATTAGGAAAGTAGAAGGACTCCGGTACACTAACCAGATACAGGGTGACATAGTGTGTAGTACACGCCGAACTCGGTGTATCTAGATCACCACCGCGCATGCCCGGGTTGCGCTCCTCACTCACAAAGCGCTGCTACTCTGAACGGCTGTTGGAGCATGCGCATAAGCACTCTACAGACTCGGCGGCAATATTAGGAAAGGTAAAAAGCTGGAATATCCTGGCGTATGCGGGGACAGTCACCAGACCGCACAAGCCACCATCTTTCTCACTGGCCAAACACCAATGTACTTATAAATACAAAGACTCATATAAGAAACACTTAGAGTCCGATAATGGGGCACATGGCACAAAGGACCAGAGGGATAGGTGGCCGCATACTAATTAGGATGCATCCCACTCCCTAATAGGGAAAAAAACAACACAGGTATCCCCACGCCAATGGCTCTATGTAATTGGTCCACCCACAGATCCTATCTGCCGAAAATAAGCCTAAGAGGGATCTCCTCCATACATTAAAAGGAACAATAAGCCTTTTTCTTATATATATATATATATATATATATATATATATATATATACACACACACTCACCTAAAGAATTATTAGGAACACCATACTAATACGGTTGTTGGACCCCCTTTTGCCTTCAGAACTGCCTTAATTCTATGTGGCATTGATTCAACAAGGTGCTGATAGCATTCTTTAGAAATGTTGGCCCATATTGATAGGATAGCATCTTGCAGTTGATGGAGATTTGAGGGATGCACATCCAGGGCACGAAGCTCCCGTTCCACCACATCCCAAAGATGCTCTATTGGGTTGAGATCTGGTGACTGTGGGGGCCATTTTAGTACAGTGAACTCATTGTCATGTTCAAGAAACCAATTTAAAATGATTCGAGCTTTGTGACATGGTGCATTATCCTGCTGGAAGTAGCCATCAGAGGATGGGTACATGGTGGTCATGAAGGGATGGACATGGTCAGAAACAATGCTCAGGTAGCCCGGGGCATTTAAACGATGCCCAATTGGCACTAAGGTGCCTAAAGTGTGCAGAGAAAACATCCCCCACACTATTACACCACCACCACCAGCCTGCACAGTAGTAACAAGGCATGATGGATACATGTTCTCATTCTGTTTACGCAAAATCCGGACTCTACCATTTGAATGTCTCAACAGAAATCGAGACTCATCAGACCAGGCAATATTTTTCCAGTCTTTAACAGTCCAATTTTGGTGAGCTCGTGCAAATTGTAGCCTCTTTTTCCTATTTGTAGTGGAGATGAGTGGTACCCGGTGGGGTCTTCTGCTGTTGTAGCCCATCCGCCTCAAGGTTGTGCGTGTTGTGGCTTCACAAATGCTTTGCTGCATACCTCGGTTGTAACGAGTGGTTATTTCAGTCAACGTTGCTCTTCTATCAGCTTGAATCAGTCGGCCCATTCTCCTCTGACCTCTAGCATCCACAAGGCATTTTCGCCCACAAGACTGGATGTTTTTCCCTTTTCACACCATTCTTTGTAAACCCTAGAAATGGTTGTGCATGAAAATCCCAGTAACTGAGCAGATTGTGAAATACTCAGACCGGCCTGTCTGGCACCAACAACCATGCCATGCTCAAAATTGCTTAAATCACCTTTCTTTCCCATTCTGACATTCAGTTTGGAGTTTAGGAGATTGTCTTGACCAGGACCACACCCGTAAATGCATTGAAGCAACTGCCATGTGATTGGTTGACTAGATAATTGCATTAATGAGAAATAGAACAGGTGTTCCTAATAATTCTTTAGGTGAGTGTATATATATACAGTACAGACCAAAAGTTTGGACACACCTTCTCATTCAAAGAGTTTTCTTTATTTTCATGACTATGAAGGCATCAAAACTATGAATTAACACATGTGGAATTATATACATAACAAACAAGTGTGAAACAACTGAAAATATGTCATATTCTAGGTTCTTCAAAGTAGCCACCTTTTGCTTTGATTACTGCTTTGCACACTCTTGGCATTCTCTTGATGAGCTTCAAGAGGTAGTCCCCTGAAATGGTCTTCCAACAGTCTTGAAGGAGTTCCCAGAGATGCTTAGCACTTGTTGGCCCTTTTGCCTTCACTCTGCGGTCCAGCTCACCCCAAACCATCTCGATTGGGTTCAGGTCCGGTGACTGTGGAGGCCAGGTCATCTGGCACAGCACCCCATTACTCTCCTTCATGGTCAAATAGCCCTTACTTTCAAAGTTTTCCCAATTTTTCGGGCTGACTGACTGACCTTCATTTCTTAAAGTAATGATGGCTCTCGTTTTTCTTTACTTAGCTGCTTTTTTCTTGCCATAATACAAATTCTAACAGTATATTCAGTAGGACTATCAGCTGTGTATCCACCTGACTTCTCCTCAACGCAACTGATGGTCCCAACCCCATTTATAAGGCAAGAAATCCCACTTATTAAACCTGACAGGGCACACCTGTGAAGTCAAAACCATTTCAGGGGACTACCTCTTGAAGCTCATCAAGAGAATGCCAAGAGTGTGCAAAGCAGTAATCAAAGCAAAAGGTGGCTACTTTGAAGAACCTAGAATATGACATATTTTCTGTTGTTTCACACTTGTTTGTTATGTATATAATTCCACATGTGTTAATTCATAGTTTTGATGCCTTCAGCTTGAATCTACAATTTTCATAGTCATGAAAATAAAGAAAACTCTTTGAATGAAAAGGTGTGTCCAAACTTTTGGTCTGTGCTGTATATATATATATATATATATATATATATATATATATAAAAACCTCAATATTTAAAGGACAAAAAAAATGAACAAATAGCTATGAGGGTGAGTCAAAAATGATCCGTACTCTGGCTGTAGAATTTGTTTTTTGAAACAACTTTCAGAAAGGGTAAATACTGTACATCAATTTTCTACATAATCTCCTTGCTCTTCAATCCACTTTGTCCATATGCCAACAAGCTTTTGTACTCCCTCATCAAAAAATGTTTGAGGCTGAGCTGAGAGCCATGAATGCACCCCTTTCTTCACTGCAGAATCATGGCTGATTTGCAAAGGAGTTACCACATAATCCACTGTCACTCGTTTATCCAACAGAATCAGTTCATGTGTACACTCAAAGTTGCCGTCAGTTGTGGGCTTGGACACGCATCTGGCTCATTCTTCTTTGCGACCTTCCTTGAACATTTCTATCTATTCATACACACTTCTCTATATTATGCTCAAAGTGTTTGACAAATATCATCACTAGACGGACCCTCACACGACAACAAAATGAATCATTGCATGATGCTTCTCTTTTGTGACTGGGCAGCCAGTCACAAATGAAGTGACAGAACCCATTCAAACCTGCATAGCAGTGACTAGATTATATGTTGGAAAATTATGTATTTGGATTTTATGAAATTTGATTAAAATAAATTCTACAACCAGGATGCAGATAGTTTTTTGATTCACCCTTATATTTCTGGTCTCAGTAATGTCATTCCTGATTAAATGATAGAAAAAAAAAAAATCATATTTATAATAAAGTAAACCTAGCTGGATCATTTGTGAATCACCTGTCCAGCTTGTTAACAGAACTGGAAAAATTATAAATCAAGATTATAAGATGAACTATTCAAAAAGCGTCATCGTTTAATACTATAAGAGGAAGGTAAAATTGCTTTCATCCAACAATTTCTACAAATATGCATTTGTAGTACATCCAAAAAGTCTTTTGTACTACTAAGGCTTTGTGGTGCATCGTATGGACTGCCCAAAGCACAAATTGTTTTGAAAAAGTCAGTTGACTAAGCAGACATATGAAACAGTATGCATTCATCTGGTCACACATTTTGTGCGGCTGAACATAATTGCTAAGTGTTATGTGAATTTAGCCTGTGACACTATGATATAATCTATATTTTTTTCTTGATGCAACTAAATGGAATTTTATTGTGATTAAAAAAAGTTAAGCAGCTACTGGTGCAATTGACCAAATATATTGTTTCATTTTACTGAGTGGCCTTTTAATGTATTACTTCACTGCTCAGCTGTTTCGCATGTGTAAGAGTATTGAGATGCGGCACACTTAGTGAATATTCCATTTCGCTTACTGACACTCAAGCGCACATTCTGAAATGCAAGTAATGTAATGATGGCAATTTATTAAACTGAGAGCTAGTCTGATGGGTGATATTGAAGGAGAATAACGACCTCTTATCCGGTAAGCCATTACTTATTCTTGCTTGTTTAGAATTTATCATTATATGTCACTGAGTATTAGTAATTTTCAGAAGTTTTAGAAAACATTTTTAAATGTGATCTATCACCAGCTCTCACAATACTAGCTGTATGCATTATACATACAGTCAGGTCCATAAATATTGGGACATCGACACAATTCTAACATTTTTGGCTCTATACACCACCACAATGGATTTGAAATGAAACAAACAAAATGTGCTTTAACGGCAGACTGTCAGCTTTAATTTGAGGGTATTTACATCCAAATCAGGTGAACGGTGTAGGAATTACAACAGTTTGCATATGTGCCTCCCACTTGTTAAGGAACCAAAAGTAATGGGACAATTGGCTTCTCAGCTGTTCCATGGCCAGGTGTGTGTTATTCCCTCATTATCCCAATTACAATGAGCAGATAAAAGGTCCAGAGTTCATTTAAAGTGTGCTATTTGCATTTGGAATCTGTTGCTGTCAACTCTCAAGATGAGATCCAAAGAGCAGTCACTACCAGTGAAGCAAGCCATCATTAGGCTAAAAAAAACAAAGCACCATCTTCACCATCTTCTAAAACTTTTCTCTTCTTGTAACACTAGGCCGCACATCAGGGTGAGGGTGCTGACGGGGTGTCATAAAACTGTCCCAGGCCTTGGAGAGTGTTATCTTGTCTCTGTTGGAACTGCTGTGTGTTCCCCTCGTCTCCCCTCCTCGGTTGCCCAAGGAACTATGTACTTTGCTGCCAGCGTTGTCAGCTGGAAATTTTTGGAGCAATTTTTCCACAAGGACCTTCTTGTATTGCACCATTTTGCTAGTCCTCTCCACCACAGGAATGAGAGATGAGGAATTCTCTTTGTAGCGGGGGTCGAGAAGGGTGAACAACCAGTAATCAGTGTTGACCAAAATGCGTATAACGCGAGGGTCATAGGAAAGGCAGCATAACATAAAGTCAGCCATGAGTCCCAACAGACAAGACTTTGCTGTTCTCATCAGGAGGATGACTCTCAACCTACTCATCCTCTTCCTCCTCTTCGGCCCATCCACGCTGAACAGATGGAATAAACCTGCTATGGGTACTACCCTCTGTAGCGGAGGCAACCGTCTCCTGCTCCTCCTCCTCCTCATCCAATTCGTGCTGAGAAGACGAACGGAGGGTGGTCTGGCTATCACCCTGTGTACTGTCTTCCCCCATTTCCACCTCTTCCACATGCAAAGCGTCCGCCTTCATTGTGAGCGATTCAGTAGACACAGAAGTGGGATGGTTACGCTGATAATAGCGGCATCGCCGCTCACCATCTGTGTTGATTTCCTCAAAGTTGCGTAAAAAACCTCACAGAGGCCAGACATCCATGCTCACTCATCGCTTGTGAGTAATGAGGGATGGCCACCGTCATCAGGCAGTGCAAAGCCTCGGTGTCCACAAGCCTAAATGGCAACATTTCTAGGGCCAGCAATTTGGAAAGGTGCGCATTTAGTGCTGTGGCCTGTGGGTGGGTGGCTGGGTATTTGTGCTTTCATTCAAAGGCCTGGGGTATGGACATCTGTACGCTGCACTGGGACACAGAAGTAGATGTAGTAGATGATGGGGCTTGCGAAGGTCTAGGTGCAGGGTGGGATGCATCTGGGCCTAACCAAAGAATTTCTGCGCATCTGCATGCTCGTCCTCATCGGGGTCTGGACCTGACTGCAGTTCGTCGTCGCAACCGACTTGAGTGGGCAAATTCTATGGTATCTGGCACGTTGGAGGGGCGTTCTGTTCACGGATGAGTCCCGGTTTTCACTGTTCTGGGCAGATGGCAGACGAGGTATAATAGATGCAGTGTATATATTCCACATGTGTTAATTCATAGTTTTAATGCCTTCAGTGTGAATCTACAATTTTCATAGTCATGAAAATAAAGAAAACTCTTAGAATGAGAAGGTGTGTCCAAACTTTTGGTCTGTACTGTATATATATATATATTATATATATATATATATATATACACAGACAGAGCTATAATAGGTATAATAGATGCAGTGTGTACAGAAATATATGGTCAGTTATACATTATGGTCACTGTGTGTGAGGTACATGAGGTAGTCGTCACTGTAACTGTCTGAAGTATTAGATACCAGTATGAGTGAGCAATGAGTAAAAACAGAGCATGGGTGGGGGGCAAATGAAGAGGAAAGTGGAGACCTCCTCTTACCACTCCATTCCAGTCTGTATGGATCAATGCAGAGCTGATTGTGAACTTCTAATACTTGCTATTAGGGGTTGAAGGATCTGTGATGATGTCATCACAGGTCCTGGCAGATGTACCTTTCAAACCAGGGAACTACATCATTTTTGGTGCAGTTCCTTTGCTAAAGGACCTGTGATGTTGAAGATGATGTAATCACAGGCCCTGACAGATGCACTGTTCTAACCTGGGAACTCCACTTCACACTGTGCAGTTCCATTACACGACCTGTAATGACATCATCAAAGGTCCTTTAGCTTTAGGAAGATAGATGGGAGCAATAAGGGGGCGGGCCTTCCTCCACTATGGGCCATCCAAAGTCGATTCGCCAAAAAACTTCATTGTAATACTGTACAGAGTTCCCGCTCCATACAGTATTAGAATGTATTGGCAAGGTATCACTAGGAATCGAACCCGAGTTCGGTACCAAGGTTTTTCCCAGTAATAATTAATTCTCGAAGTTATTACACAAATTCTCGCGTAACTTCACGAAGTAATAACTTCGGCTCATCGGAGCCAATACATTCTAACACTGTACGGAGAGGGAACTCCATATAGTATTACAGCAAAGTTTTTTGCAAATCGACTTTCGATGTACCATCCAAAGTCGATTCCCTCATCCCTAGTTAGTATATAAAATGAGAATGCTTGGGCTGAGAGAAAATGTATGTATGTGGGTAAGTAACTGGCTCAGTGATAGAAAACAGAGGGTGGTTATTAATGGTGCACACTCAGATTGGGTCACTGTCACTAGAAGCGTACCACAGAGGTCAGTATTGGGCCCTCTTCTCTTCAATATATTTATTGATGATCTTGTAGAAGGCTTGCACAGTAAAATATCAATTTTTGCAGATGACACTAAACTGTGTAAATTAATTAACACGGAAGAGGACAGTATACTGCTGCAGATGGATCTGGCTATGTTGGAGGTTTGGGCAGAGAAGTGGCAGATGAGGTTTAACACTGACAAATGTAAGGTTATGCACATGGGAAGGAATTATGCAAGTCACCAGTACATACTGTGACACAGTGAGAGGTTTGGTCTGGGAAAACAGGTATTTTCCTCCCAGCATGTGCTGCTGGGCTGATTTACAGCCAGGTGAGTTCAAATACCGGACTGGGTTTTAAGTGCCGGTCCGGGTTTTGGCAGCACTTGGCTGTCCTTAAATAGGCAGCTGGGCTCAGAAGTCATGTCTCTGTGTTGGGATCTGGGAGCCTTGTGTCTGGATGAAGGCTTTCTACCTGTTTGGCGTGAAAACAGGTTGGTGCTGCTATGCTCAAGGACTCTTTGAGGCAGAATTGCTGCATGGTGTGAATTACCACCAACACCGCAAGGTGACTTTTTGCTTGTTTATGACTGCTTGTTTTGTCACTTGCCTAAAGTGTGAATAAAACACTGAACTGTTTGATACAAAGAACTTGTTGTTGCCTCTATACTGCGTCCGCTAATCCTGTCTACCAGAGCAAAAACCCACAATACTAAATGGTAAAACACTGGGTAACACTGACATGGAAAAGGACTTAGGCATTTTGGTGAACCGCAAATTAAGCTGTAGAAACCAGTGTCAGGCAGCTGCTGCCAAGGCCAATAGGATAATAGGTTGCATCAAAAAAGGCATAGATGCATGTGATGAGAACATAGTCCTGCCACTTTACAAGTCACTAGTCAGACCACACATGGAGTACTGTGTACAGTTCTTGGCTCTTGTTAACAAGACAGACATAGCAGAGCTGGAGAGAGTTCAGAGAAGGACAACTGAAGTAATAACTGGAATGGGTGGACTACAGTACCCAGAAAGATTGTCTGGGACCCGCACCTACAATGCGAACGGAGTGGGGGAATGAACGGAGGGTGCGCTGTGCATGCGCCCTCCATTCATTTCTATGGGGCCGCCGAAAATAGCCGAGCCTATTTCCGTCTGCCCCATAGAAATGAATTGGAGCAGGGGCCATTCACTTCTATGGGAGCAGCGGGGAGCAGCGCTTGGTGGTGGACGGACCCTGGGAAATCCGGGGTCCTCCAGCCACAGCTCTCCCTGCTCCCTTCTCGTTGTAGGTGTGGGTTCCAGAGGTGGGACCCGCACCTATCAGACGATGGGGCATATCCTAGCGATATGCCCCCATTGTCTGTGATGGCAATTCCCCTTTCAGTTTAGAAAAAACACAACTGAGGGGAGATCTAATAACTATGTATAAATATATCAGGGGTCAGTACAGAGATCTCTTCCATCATCTATTTATTCCCAGAACTATGACGAGGAGACATCCTCTGCATCTAGAGGAAAGGAAGGTTTGTACACAAACATAGAAGATGATTCTTTACTGTAAGACCAGTGAGACTGGAGCTCTCTGCCTGAGGAGGTGGTGAAGGTGCACTCACTAAACAAATTCAAGAGGGGCCTGGATGTACTTCTGTATTTCTTATGTAATATTACAGGTTATAGTTATTAGATTTCTGGAGAGGTCGTTGATCCAGGGAGTTATTCTGATTGCCTGATTGGAGTCGGGAAGGAATTTTTTTCCCCTAAAATGAGGAAAATTGGCTTCTACTTGACAGTTTTTTTTTTTACCTTCTGGATCAACTTGCAGGATGACATGCTGAACTAGATGGACAGATGTCTTTTTTCAGCCTTACAAACTATTTTACTATGTTACTTTGGTGGCATATTGGGCAGCTCGGCAGCTCAGTGGTTAGCACTAGTGCCTTTGTGGTGCTGGGGTCCTAGGTTTGAATCCAACCAAGGACAGTATCTGCATGGAGTTTATATGTTCTCCCTGTGTTTGCGTGGGTTTCCTCTGGGTACTCTGCTTTCTTCCCACACGCCAACAGACTAATGGGAACACAGTGCCAGTTTACTGAAGAAGAATGTTCACATGACCCTGAGAGTAATTTTTATTTTTATTTTTAATTATTATTATTATTATTATTTTTTTTTTGGGGGGGCTTTCCCTGATTGGCTCACAGACTTAGACAGGCTGGATGAGCCAAACAGTGCTGCGGCAGGCTAGGGGGTGCCCTTGCAGAATGTCATTCTTTGTTGGGCTGTAAATGAAGGTGGATGAGTCCATGCAATGCCTGTACACTGTCCCTATGACCGTTTTCTGTCAGTCACAATCAAGTTTCAGTTCTACTGCGTGGGACAGTGAAGGGAAAGGCTAGAAAGAAGAATATTTGTGTAGAATAGGGAAAGGCAGGGAAAGCTTTCAGCCAGGGAGTGTGAAAGGAGGAGCTGAGGCTGGGTGTGCCTGGCAGTACATGTATTTTACCACCCAGAGCATAGATAGCATTTGAAATCTCACTGAAAACACCTGAATTACTAGACTGAAATCTGTCAGCGCATCTCCAAACAGTTAAAAAAAAATAAAAATATTTTTTTAGGGGGGGGGGGGGGGGGGGAATAGCAATATACACTGCTCAAAAAAATAAAGGGAACACTTAAACAACACAATGTAACTCCAGGTCAATCACACTTCTGTGAAATCAAACTGTCCACTTAGGAAGCAACACTGAGTGACAATCAATTTCACATGCTGTTGTGCAAATGGGATAGACAACAGGTGGAAATTATAGGCAATTAGCAAGACACCCCCAATAAAGGAGTTGTTCTGCAGGTGGTGACCACAGGCCACTTCTCAGTTCCTATGCTTCCTGGCTGATGTTTTGGTCACTTTTGAATGCTGCCGGTGCTTTCACTCTAGTGGTAGCATGAGACGGAGTCTACAACCCACACAAGTGGCTCAGGTAGTGCAGCTTATCAAGGATGGCACATCAGGAGACGTGGAGGAGGCCGTAGGAGGGCAACAACCCAGCAGCAGGACTGCTACCTCCCCCTTTGTGCAAGGAGGAACAGGAGGAGCACTGCCAGAGCCCTGCAAAATGACCTCCAGCAGGCCACAAATGTGCATGTGTCTGCTCAAACGGTCAGAAACAGACTCCATGAGGGTGATATGAGGGCCCGACATCCACAGGTGGGGGTTGTGCTTACAGCCCAACACCGTACAGGACGTTTGGCATTTGCCAGAGAACACCAAGATTGGCAAATTCGCCACTGGCGCCCTGTGCTCTTCACAGATGAAAGCAGGTTCACACTGAGCACATGTGACAGACGTGACAGAGTCTGGAGACGCCGTGGAGAACGTTCTGTTGCCTGCAACATCCTCCAGCATGACCGGTTTGGCATTGGGTCAGTAATGGTGTGGGGTGGCATTTCTTTGGATGGCCGCACAGCCCTCCATGTGCTCGCCAGAGGTAGCCTGACTGCCATTAGGTACCGAGATGAGATCCTCAGACCCCTTGTGAGACCATATGCTGGTGCGGTTGGCTCTGGGTTCCTCCAAATGCAAGACAATGCTAGACCTCATGTGGCTGGAGTGTGTCAGCAGTTCCTGCAAGACGAACGCATTGATGCTATGGACTGGCCCGCCCATTCCCCAGACCTGAATCCAATTGAGCACATCTGGGACATCATGTCTCGCTCTATCCACCAACGTCACGTTGCACCACAGACTGTCCAGGAGTTGGCAGATGCTTTAGTCCAGGTCTGGAAGGAGATCCCTCAGGAGACCGTCTGCCACCTCATCAGGAGCATGCACAGGCGTTGTTGGGAGGTCATACAGGCACGTGGAGGCCACACACACTACTGAGTCTCATTTTGACTTGTTTTAAGGACATTACATCAAAGTTGGATCAGCCTGTAGTGTGTTTTTCCACTTTAATTTTGAGTGTGACTCCAAATACAGACCTCCATGGGTTGAAAAATTTCCATTTTCTTATTTTTGTGTGATTTTGTTGTCAGCACATTCAACTATGTAAAGAACAAAGTATTTCAGAAGAATATTTAATTAACTAAGAACTAGGATGTGTTATTTTTGTGTTCCCTTTATTTTTTTGAGCAGTGTACATGTGCAGCATGTGTCCTAAAATACTAGATACTAATGTGTGCCAAAGCGTCTTGAGACAGTTAAATTTTTTTGGTTTGCAAAATATAACAATACTAGTGTGCTCAGTGTGTGTTAAATTACAATATTGTTTTAAATCTGAGTAAAAAGGTGATATACTAGACCGACATCCATGTCAGGGCAGCTCCAGACAGTTCAAGGTTTTTGTTTTGCGAAAAATAGCAATAAAAGTGTGCTAATTGTATCTTACTATACAGAAGGTAGCATTTGAAATCTATGAGTGAACACGTGAAATAATAGACCAAAATCTTTGTCATGGCATCTCCAGATAGTTCAAGTTTTTTTGTTTTGTGAAATATAGCTATACTAGGTGCAACATGTATCTTATAATACAGAGGGTAGAATTTAAATCTCTGAGTGAAAACGTGAAATACTAGACCAAAATCCTTGTCAGGTGTGACAACTCAGGGTCACTTATGTAGCTCTCCAGGATCGCCTTCCTCTCTGCTTAGACGGTTGGCACACCTCAAGAAGCCACTCCAACACTGCAGATTTGGGTGCAAACTGGCCACGACCAGCTTTGTCACTTTTACAGCAGTCCAAACATACCGTATTTTCCGGCGTACAAGACGACTGGGTGAATAAGACGACTCCCAACTTTTCCATTTAAAATATAGGGTTTGGGTTATACTCGCCATATAAGACTACCCCTGCCTGCCCAGCCCTCCCTGTCTCCAAGATGATCTTCTCCAGTCCAGGGAACTGACTATGGCAGCCAGGGCTTCATTAGCGTCCTGGCTGCCATGGTAACCTATCTTTTTCTTGTCTCATTCCAACATAGGAACTACTAGGGGCTGGGAAAAGATGGTGGGTCCATTGCCATGGGGGATCTGTGGATGGCACTGTTATGGAGGGGATCTGTGGATGGCACTTTTATTGGGGGGGGGGGATCTGTGGATGGCACTGTTATGGGAGGGATCTGTGGATGGCACTGTTATGGGGAGGGGGATCTGTGGATGACACTTCTATGGGGGGGATCTATGGATGACACTATATAGCATCTTATGCTATATGTGTCATCCACAGATCTCCCCCATAACAGTGCCCCCCCAATACACCGGCCCCGCTGCTCACAGCAGTATAATATCTAAAGACTATTCCTTAACCGGCAGTAACTTGAACTTTAAATCAGCGCTATGACTTTATTAACTTACAATGAAGCTCCGGTAACAGGCAGAGTGGGCGGCAGCGTAACGTCACTCACGTGACTCGCCTGCTCCGCCTGCTTCATTCATAAAGTGGGCGGAGAAGGCGCATCACATGAGTGAGTGACGTTACGCCGCCGCTCGCTCTGCCTGTTACCGGAGCTTCTTTGTAAGGTTATAAAGATCATAGTGCTAATTTAAAGTTCAAGTTACTGCCGGTTAAGGAATAGTCTTTAGATATTATACTGCTGTGAGCTGCGGGGCCGGTGTAAGAGTACAGTGACTTCAGCCCCTCCTCCCTCCCGGCTGATACATCGCTGCGCTCTGAAGCATCGCAGCCAGCGATGTTTCAGGGACTTAACTGCGGCGGTACGGGAGCGTGCAGGATTTACGGGACCAGCATGCATAGTGCTTGACTGCCCGCTCCTGCCCACATAGCAAGGAATCGGCCGATTATTCGATAACTGGATTCGTCGACAACGAATCCCGTTATCGAATATTATCGATAACGTTGATTAATCTTTGCAGCCCTACAGTGAATAGATTAAGAGAGGGGCGGCGCTGGGATCCAGGATTCGGGGCGCGGCAGCACAGGGGGGACTGCTTCCTTCTCCCCTGTGCTGCCTTAAACCCAGGGTATAAGACGACCCCGACTTTTAAAAATAATTTCTAGTGTTAAAAAAGTCGTCTTATACGCCGGAAAATACGGTAAATCATAAACATAAATCCTCGGCTGTCTGGCCACTGACTACACAGTATTTCTCCATCTCTATCGGGATCTGGGCCTACCACCCAGCTCCCCAAAACACTACACAGTGCTTACCCCACACAGGGTTAGAAGGTCCTGGCTCCCACAGGCCTTGGCACAGCCTGCTCCTTCTCCAGTCTGGAAGCCCTGATTAAGGAGCTCAGCCCACATTTACCTGAGCTCCTCAGCTGGCTGCTAATTATCTTAATTACCAGCCTAGCTGCTGCAGACAGTGGGAAAAACCTATTTTCACCAGCCTTTCTTGTTCTCACCCAGCTCCCTTTGGGTGAGATACAGCATTTTAATGGCCTTGTGGCAGCTTCACTGCCACACAGGGCACCTACAGCCAGTTTTTCTTTTGCAAAAAATAGCAATACAAGTGTGCTATGTGTGTCTTACAAAACAGAGAGTAGCGTTTTAAATTCCTTAGTGAAAAGGAGAAATACTAGGTCAAAATGTGTGTCAAGGCATCTCCAGACCAGGGGCGTTGCTAGGCTAAAACATTCGGGGCCTGGGCCCCTGATGTTTTGTCCCAGGCCCCGAATGTACTGCCTGCCCCATAGATCCAACTGTATTGCCATCCTGAGGACGGCAATACAATTGAATCTAATGCCCTGCAAGATCTGAAGGACCTGTGAAGACATTACAGGTCATGTGATCAGTGCAGAAGGCAGGGGTTGAGAAGGACCTGCGATGATGTCACCATCATGTGACCAGTGCAGGAGACAAGGGCATTCAGCAGTGAGGAGGAAAAGTCCTGGAGAAGAAGCTGTAGTGAGGTCTGCACATGAGGAGAGGTAAGTGAAGGTAGAAGAAGAGCAAAGCTGGGAGTTGTGGTTATTTACTGTAACTGGGACTGTATGTTAGGGCTGAAGGAAGGGATGTTATTATCATGGGACTAAATGTTCAGGGGTGATGTTATTTACATGAGGCTGCATGTTGGAGGCGGCTGTGGGAGGGAGTGATGATATTTACATGGGACTGTATGTTGAAGGCGGCTCTGGGAGGGGTGATGTTATTTACATGGGACTGTATGTTGGAAGAGGCTGGGGAGGGGGTGATGTTATTTGAATGAGGGTCTTATTGATTCGCCTTATTTTTACCAAGAGCACTATGGGCGCCTTGTTACTACTGAGGGAACTGTAGAGAGTTTTATTACCACTGGGGGAACAATAGGGGGTCCTTATTTCTACTGGGGGCTCTGTGAGAGCATAATTAATAAAGGAGGACTCTTCTACTAATGGGAGCATTCTTGGGGAGCATTATCATTGTTGGGGGCACAGTAGGGGCAGTATTACTAATGAGGGTACTCTAGAAGGGAATTACTATTGGTGGTACTTGGAGGAGCACTATTACTATGGGGGGCTATCTGTATGGCACTCATTTTTCTTCAGGATTGTATTTTGGGGTTTTGGGGAGCACAGCGAGCAGCAGGATAAAACTGTGGGGACTCCAGGTTGGGGGATGATGATAGAAATGTGAGGAACCTAAGATGTCTGTGTATCACACTCTGCAGAGACAAGGCGCGGCTGAAAGAAGTTGTCTGGACCGAGTGGAGGAGATGATGACAGAGAAGATCTACATCAGAGGAGACGTCACCTGGGAGGCCCTGGATATGAGAGGTATGTGCTGCTGTATAGGGAGTACAGTAAAATGCAGTGTGCGTGGGGTGGGTCGACTTTCACACTAGCGGTAACCTTCTCCGGCAGGCTTTTCCGGCGGGGGAACAGCCTGCCGGATCCGTGCTACCGCTAGTGCACCATGCCGCCGGAAGTCCGCTCCGGCTCCATTGACTATAAGCATGCTGCAGTTTTATTCCAGCCGCCTCTCGGCATGTTTTCCATGCTGTGGCTGGACCTACGGCCCGCCCCCACGGCCCGCCCCCATTATAGTAGATGGGGCCGGAGCGGACTTTCGGCGGAACGGTGCACTAGCGGTAGCACAGATTTGGCAGGCTGTTCCCCTGCCAGAACACCCTTCCAGGAGAAGACTACCTCTAGTGTGAAAGTAGCCTTAGAGAACTGGGCCATAATTATTGGGGCTTGGGCCCCAGATCTTTTGAGACCCTAGCAATCGCCCTGCTCAAGACAGTTAAAAAAAATTGTTGGGGGAAATATAGCTATGCTAGTGTGGAATGTGTGTATTACAATACAGAGGGTAGCATTTAAATCTCTGAGTAAAAACGTGAACTACTAGACTAAAATATGTGTCAGGGCATCTCCAAACAGTTTAGTATTTTTGTTTTGCGAAATATAGCAATATGAGTGTACAACATGTGTCTTACAATACAGAGGGTAGCGTTTTTATTCTCTGAGTGAAAATGTAAAGTACTAGACCAAAATCTGTTTCAGGTCATTTTCTGTTTCAAACAGTTAAACTTTTTTTTTTGTTTTGTTTTGCAAAACATAGCATTACAAGTGTGCAACATCTGTCTTAAAATACAGAGGGTAGCTGTCACGTATTAATGTGGGAGGGAACACCACACCGACAACAAGAGGGAAGGGAAAAGGAACTAGGCCTCAAAGCTAGGGAAAGGGAAACAGACACCACCTATGGAAACCCTAATCCTAGCCCTGACACCTATCTGTATGCATGGACCATAAAGGTAGGAATGTTCGTACACCGGAACCTAAGACCCTGGAAACACTGAATTGCCCTGGAGCAGTGTGTGGGCTTGAGACAGCCTGTTCCTTCCAATATGAAAGAACCAGCGTCTCCCTGAGGCCTAGTAACAAAAGACAGAGGGGAAACAACAAAATATAAAAGGGAAGTAACACTTAAGTTCTGAAGTAAATGGACGTGCAGGAACTCAGAAGAGGACCACACACCACCACTTCCAATACCAAACTGAAGCTATCAACCGCATAGCATGATGGGTAAAGCCAGACTAAATAGAGGAGTTGGAATGACCACTAGGCTACACCTGAGACAAGAGATGTGGTCATTACCAGCAACAACACTAACAACAAGTGAAACCTAAGAGGCTGTCAGACCACATCACGTGCAGCCAGTCTCTTAGATCTTCTGACACCTGTCACGTTAGAGACCGTAACAGTAGCATTCGAAAATTCGGAGTGAAAATGTTACATACTAGATTGAAATCTGTGTCAGGGCATCTCCAGACAGAGGTAACATCAAATAAGGAGGTTGCTTGCAGCTGCAGCAATAAAGAACAATGCGATGTACCTCCCAAAGAACAGCCAGGGCAATATCTGCTTCGGGATTTTCTCATGCCACTGACACTGTGGGTTCATTAGGCTCAAAATGTGCCAGAGCAAGACCAATCTCGGCTGCCTCTAGCTCTGCTCGGGTATCTCTCGTCTGGAAATTTTTCTCTATGCTGCCGGAAAATAGAAGCATTGCCCTGTGCAAGCTCTGCAAGAGTAAAAAAAGCAGTGGGGAGGCAAACAGAAGCATAGGCACCACAGCTATGTGAAACCACATGAAGTGGCTTCACCCCATCCTGTGGGCAAACAGGTGGCTGCCAGCTACTGCAACAAGAGTTTTCTCCTTCCAGTCTCCCTTGCGGCAGCCAGGCAGCATCCACAGGCAGTATGGTGTCTTTCACAACATCATCGCTTTCTGCTTCTCCTGCTCAGACTCCTCCTCCTGTTGTCAGTCATCAATAAAGGAAGGCATGACCAACAACTTTACACATCCAGCAATCCGATGGTGTGCAAGCTTAATTCTAATTTTACAATTAGTCAAAGACTGCTAATTGCCTCCTTTTATCATACTGTATGTTAATTTCCTGTCTAAAACATAACTTTTATTATTGGTCACTAATATTGTCTTCTTAGACCATTACTTTATTATTAAAACTCTCAGTTGTGCCCCCTGAATGTTACATTGTATCTGGGCAGCACTGTGACACTGTACTGCTACTTAGTATATACTGGGAGGCTAGTAGCTGCGCGCCAGCTCTAGGCTCTTCCCTCAGAACTTTTGTCCAGCTACTACTTATTTTATATCATAGAGTAACATTAGGGTTCACTTTTGAATATAAAATAACCTCAAACAGAAGTGAGCCCTAATGTTACTCTATGATATAAAACAAGTAGTAGCTGGACAGAAGTTCTGAAGGAAAAGCCTAGAATTGGTGTGCAGATACTAGCCTCCCAGTATATACTAAGTAGAAGTACAGTACCACAGTGCTGCCTAGATACAATGTAACATAGAGGGGACACAACTGAGAGTTTTAATAATAAAGTAATGGTCTAAGAAGACAATATTAGTGACCAATAATAAAAGTTATGTTTTAGACAGGAAATGAACATATGGTAAAAGGAGGCAATTAGCAGTCTTTGACTAATTGTAAAATTATTCCGTGAGCCTCTCCATATGTTTGGGTAAAATTTTGTCAAAACAAGCCTGATTCTCACCTCGCCAAGCTGCTAGTGGTGTAGTCGCTGCTGTACCAGTAAGTACAGTTTGCTGCCTTTAGGGAGCTAATGACATGCACTCAGCCTCATTGAAAGATATCTAGCTGGCATTATTTCTCCCAAAAAGCCATCCCTACCTTGCACTCTCACGTGGCGAAGAATGTGGGCTACTTGCGATTCTTCCTGTGCAGCAAGGTGCATGCCCCAGTGGAAACCTGGAGCAGGTAATACAGGCAGGGACAGTACAAGTGTTTCATGGCCCAGTACATGTCTTTCAATTTGATTCAATCTGTGGATGGCACTGTTATTGGGGGTGGGGGGGGATTTTGGATGGCACTGTTATGGGGGGGGGGGGGGATCTGTGGATGGCACTTCTATGGGGGGGATCTATGGATGACACTATATAGCATCTTATGCTATATGTATCATCTACAGATCTCCCCCATAAAAGTGCCCCCCCAATACACCGGCCCCGCTGCTCACAGCAGTATAATATCTAAAGACTATTCCTTAACCGGCAGTAACTTGAACTTTAAATCAGCGCTATGATCTTTATTAACTTACAATGAAGCTCCGGTAACAGGCAGAGTGGGCGGCGGCGTAACGTCACTCACTCACGTGACTGCTCCGCCTGCTCCATTCATAAAGTGGGCGGAGAAGGCGCATCACATGAGTGAGTGACGTTACGCCGCCGCTCGCTCTGCCTGTTACCGGAGCTTCTTTGTAAGGTTATAAAGATCATAGTGCTAATTTAAAGTTCAAGTTACTGCCGGTTAAGGAATAGTCTTTAGATATTATACTGCTGTGACCTGCGGGGCCGGTGTAAGAGTACAGTGACTTCAGCCCCTCCTCCCTCCCGGCTGATACATCACTGCGCTCTGAAGCATCGCAGCCAGCGATGTATCAGGGACTTAACTACGGCGGTACGGGAGCATGCAGGATTTACGGGACCCGCAGGCATAGGGATTATTCGATTATTCAACAATGAATCCCGTTATCGAATATTATCGATAACGTTGATTAATCTTTGCAGCCCTACAGTGAATAAATTAAGAGAGGGGCAGCGCTGGGATCCAGGATTCGGGGCGCGGCAGCACAGGGGGGGCTGCTTCCTTCTCCCCTGTGCTGCCTTAAACCCAGCGTATAAGACGACCCCCGACTTTTGAAAATAATTTCTAGTGTTAAAAAAGTCGTCTTATACGCCGGAAAATACGGTAAATCATAAACATAAATCCTCGGCTGTCTGGCCACTGACTACACAGTATTTCTCCATCTCTATCGGGATCTGGGCCTACTACCCAGCTCCCCAAAACACTACACAGTGCTTACCCCACACAGGATTAGAAGGTCCTGGCTCCCACAGGCCTTGGCACAGCCTGCTCCTTCTCCAGTCTGGAAGCCCTGATTAACGAGCTCAGCCCACATTTACCTGAGCTCCTCAGCTGGCTGCTAATTATCTTAATTACCAGCCTAGCTGCTGCAGACAGTGGGAAAAAACTATTTTCCCAGCCATTCTTGTTCTCACCCAGCTCCCTCTGGGTGAGATACAGCATTTTAATGGCCCTGTGGCAGCTTCACTGCCACACAGGGCACCTACAGCCAGTTTTTCTATTGTTTTGCAAAAAATAGCAATACAAGTGTGCTATGTGTGTCTTACAAAACAGAGAGTAGCATTTTAAATTCCTTAGTGAAAAGGGGAAATACTAGGTCAAAATGTGTGTCAAGGCATCTCCAGACCAGGGGCGTTGCTAGGCTAAAACATTCGGGGCCTGGGCCCCTGATGTTTTGTCCCAGGCCCCGAATGTACTGCCTGCCCCATAGATCCAACTGTATTGCCATCCTGAGGATGGCAATACAATTGAATCTAGTGCCCTGCAAGATCTGAAGGACCTGTGATGACATTACAGGTCATGTGATCAGTGCAGAAGGCAGGGGTTGAGAAGGACCTGCGATGATGTCACCATCATGTGACCAGTGCAGGAGACGAGGGCATTCAGCATTGAGGAGGAAAAGTCCTGGAGAAGAAGCTGTAGGGAGGTCTGCACATGAGGAGAGGTAAGTGAAGGTAGAAGAAGAGCAAAGCTGGGAGTTGTGGTTATTTAATGTAACTGGGACTGTATGTTAGGGCTGAAGGAAGGGATGTTATTATCATGGGACTAAATGTTCAGGGGTGATGTTATTTACATGAGGCTGCATGTTGAAGGCGGCTGTGGGGGGGGGGTGATGTTATTTACATGGGACTGCATGTTGGAGGTGGCTGTGGGAGGGAGTGATGATATTTACATGGGACTGTATGTTGAAGGCGGCTGTGGGAGGGGGTGATGTTATTTACATGGGACTGTATGTTGAAGGAGGCTGGGGAGGGGGTGATGTTATTTGAATGAGGGTCTTATAGATTTGCCTTATTTTTACCAAGAGCACTATGGGCGCCTTGTTACTACTAAGGGGACTGTAGAGAGTTTTATTACCAATGGGGGAACAATAGGGGGTCCTTATTTCTACTGGGGCTCTGTGAGGGCATAATTAATAAAGGAGGGCTCTTCTACTAATGGGGGCATTATTGGGGAGCACTAATGGGGGCTCTTGGGGAGCATTATCATTGTTGGGGGCACAGTAGGGGCAGTATTACTAATGAGGGTACTCTAGAAGGGAATTACTATTGGTGGTACTTGGAGGAGCACAATTACTATGGGGGGGGGGGCTATCTGTAGCAGGATAAAACTGTGGGGACTCCAATTTGGGGGATGATGATAGAAATGTGAGGAAACTAAGATGTCTGTGTATCACACTCTGCAGAGACAAGGCGCGGCTGAAAGAAGTTGTCTGGACCGAGTGGAGGAGATGATGACAGAGAAGATCTACATCAGAGGAGACGTCACCTGGGAGGCCCTGGATATGAAAGGTATGTGCTGCTGTATAGGGAGTACAGTAAAATGCAGTGTGCGTGGGGTGGGTCGACTTTCACACTAGCGGTAACCTTCTCCGGCAGGCTTTTCCGGCGGGGGAACAGCCTGCCGGATCCGTGCTACCGCTAGTGCACCATGCCGCTGGAAGTTCGCTCCGGCCCCATTCACTATAAGCATGCTGCAGTTTTATTCTAGCCGCCTCTTGGCATGTTTGCCATGCTGTGGCTTGACCTACGGCCCGCCCCCATTATAGTAAATGGGGCCGGAGCGGACTTTTGGCGGAACGGTGCACTAGCGGTAGCACAGATCTGGCAGGCTGTTCCCCCGCCAGAACACCCTTCCAGGAGAAGACTACCTCTAGTGTGAAAGTAGCCTTAGAGAACTGGGCCATAATTATTGGGGCTTGGGCCCCAGATCTTTTGAGACCCTAGCAGAGGGTAGCGTTTTTATTCTCTGAGTGAAAACGTAAAGTACTAGACCAAAATCTGTTTCAAACAGTTAACCTTTTTTTTTGTTTTGTTTTGCAAAACATAGCATTACAAGTGTGCAACATCTGTCTTAAAATACAGATGGTAGCTGTCACGTATTAATGTGGGAGGGAACACCACACCGACAACAAGAGCGAAGGGAAAAGGAACTAGGCCTTAAAGCTAGGGAAAGGGAAACAGACACCACCTATGGAAACCCTAATCCTAGCCCTGACACCTATCCGTATGAACGGACCTTAAAGGTAGGAATGTTCGTACACTGGAACCTAAGACCCTGGATACACTGAATTGCCCTGGAGCAGTGTGTGGGCTTGAGACGGCCTGTTCCTTCCAATATGAAAGAACCAGCGTCTCCCTGAGGCCTAGTAACAAAAGACAGAGGGTAAACAACAAAATATAAAAGGGAAGTAACACTTAAGTTCTGAAGTAAATGGACGTGCAGGAACTCAGAAGAGGACCACACACCACCACTTCCAATACCAAACTGAAGCTATCAACCGCATAGCATGATGGGTGAAGCCAGACTAAATAGAGGAGTTGGAATGACCATTAGGCTACACCTGAGACAAGAGATGTGGTCATTACCAGCAACAACACTAACAACAAGTGAAACCTAAGAGGCTCTCAGACCACATTACGTGCAGCCAGTCTCTTAGATCTTCTGACACCTGTCACGTTAGAGACCGTAACAGTAGCATTTGAAAATTCGGAGTGAAAATGTTACATACTAGATTGAAATCTGTGTCAGGGCATCTCCAGACAGCGGTAACATCAAATAAGGAGGTTGGTTGCAGCTGCAGCAAAAAAGAGCAATGCGATGTACCTCCCAAAGAACAGCCAGGGCAATATCTGCTTCGGGATCTTCTCATGCCCAGTACATGTCTTTCAATTTCATTTGCGGCAGCGGCCTGGCACCCTATCAAGAAGGCATGGTGCTTTTGACCCGCCCCCCACGATTGTGTCAGCCTGGCTTCCACACCAGACACCTATCCTTCTCCAATTCCTCCTCCATGAACATTCTCCTGTCTTCAACAGCAGCAGGGCACAACGTCGCTTCCTCTCTCTCCTTCCTATCACATGTATAAAACCTTTTATTGGGTGTTTTCACATAGACAACCTTTATCAAGTCTAAAAAAAAAAGTTGACTTTTTATTTTAAAGAGTTGATAAAGGGGTCCTTAGCACCCCGAAATGTGTTGTCTATGTGAAAACACCCAATAAAAGGTTTTACACACTATTGCCTTCCGGTCGTGGTTTTGAGACTACCAGCTATCATCCAAAAGTGGGACTCAATCAGTCCACCTGCTCTTCTCCTTGTGCTCCTTTGCTACTTTGGTTGGCACTGACCTCCACTCCTTTACTACAAACGCTCACTGGAGTTGTGTCCAATTTTCCAAAACATTAAAAGGTGAGCATATTACATCTCCATTTGAGGAACTTTGCACCCTAACATATTCACCCTATGAGCACCTGTTCTTGTTGGCCATTCATTGCTGTCCTATCACATATGTCAGTTACTAATGTACATCAAGCAGCAAACATCCTGCTTGCTGTCGCTAAGGGCAGACTGGGAAATTAACGGTTATCCAAAGTTTAAAACATGCTCCCCACTGCCCGGTCACCTCATATAGATTATGTTTACCCCGCTCCTCGGCACCTGCGTTGCTCCTGATCCCCACACGGCTGCAGGTGCACGCGGCTGCACGCGGATCAAAACATCCAGGGACGGGGGGAGCAGCCAATAGCAGTACGCGATGGGGACGAGCCTCCCTAGCATCGAGGGTGACGCTAGGGAGGCTCATCCCCATCATGGACTCCAATTGCAGTAGGTGGGGCCAGCAGTAACTTAGTGCAGCACTAAATACTGCCCCAGCAAAACCAAATACTATAGTGCAGTATAAAATGCTGCCGCGCGCATCGCAGTATTCTACTGTATCACTGTCCAGAAGAAGGTGATATCGTGGAAATTCAGGAGGGTGTCTGTGGATGCCGGCCTAGGGCATAAGTGCCTGATGCTCCTAGCATTAATTAATGCTAACAGCATCAGATCATTATGTACCCAGCTAACAGCCATAAGGAGGGCTTGGGTGGCTCCCTAGACATTGGTCCACCAGGAAGTTTCCTTGTAGTGTCTATGGCTAGTCTGGCCCTGGCAGTTACGTCACTGACTCCAATTGGGAGAGGTGGTCATCAACAATCGCCGCAAAATTGTGGCTGCTCGGAACCTCAGGGAAATAGCACATGCTGCCTGCGTGGTGCACGTCATTAACCTAGTCGTGCAATGCTTTTTAAAAAAGTACACTGGCTTGCACAAGGTTCTGGCAATGTTCAGAAGATTGTCCTCGCATTTCAGTAACTCTTAACTGGCGAGGAATGCTCTCCTGAACTTGCAGTGACAGAACAGTCTGCCGTTATATCATGTAATCTGCGATGTTCCAACTTACTGGAATGCAACATTGTACATGCTAGAGCACCTATACGAACAGCAGAAAGCCTAGAATGAGGTTGTCATGCACTAGACAGCCTCAGCAGGAAGCAAGCAAATGTCTTAAGGTCAGGCAGTGGCAACTTATCTGAGATGCCTGAGGCCAACAGGCAAGAGGCAACAATGCTTGTCAGCAGGGACAACTACGGCATGAACGATCTCACCCCATCTCCCATTTTTATCTTAGATCAGACGCTGATATGCATGCAGCAGGGGATGACAGCGAAAGAAGGACATCTAACACATCTTGTTGTCGGCCCTGTAGCTATTAGGGACCCACAAGGAGGAAAAGAATGAGAAGCTGCCACTGGAGGAGGAGTCGAAGGTGGAGGAGCAGGAAGATGATGATAACCATGGCACCGGCCACGACACTCAATCATCTCAATGGGGGCATATCTGGAAAGAATTGGCCCCATGGGCACACTGGCCACAATGGCGACCTGTATGTTCACTTGCTTACACAATGAAGACATATCATTGACATGAAGCAGTCTGAAGATTACTGGATAGCCATGCTTTTAGACCCTCGCTATCAAAGCAAAATTGGGGAATGTTTTCCTCCCTTAGAAAGGGAGGACAAATTACATTATTACCAGAAAACACTGTGTATGTGCAGCATACCACAGCTTTCGGCAAGCAGATTCCTGCTTCCAGCGTGTCTGAACGGAGGCCCCTCTCCACCCCCCACAGAGTCACCCACCTCCTGCCACCCCAAGTTCAGTTTACACAACATGATGGAGCAATTTTTTAACAAGAGGTAAATAAGCTGAGAGCTTCCACCTCAATGCCCAGACTTAGGCCTAGGTACACTCTGGCCTGTCTCTGGCGCCAAGGGTGCACCTAGCCTTTTTGCTGCCTGAGGCAAAAATTGAGACGGCACCCCCTCCCCATCATGCTAAGTTCTCAACCTAACCCCTTCCCTCCTAACATTACAAAAAGTAATACAAAACATACAGGGTAATACTGCGCTACATACCTCTTACATCCAGTGACGTCTCCTCTGATGTAGATGCTCTCTTTCCTCATCTTCTCCATTCAAACCAGACTGCTGTGATGATTTCTTTCAGCCATCTCTTGTCTCTGCAGAGTTTGACAATAAGGCACCATAGTTTCCTACTTTTCCATCCTATCCTGCCAACTCCCTGCCCGCTGTCCTCTCCAATACTATACTGCAGAAACAGCTATTCCCCTGAAAATACTATTACCACACATATAGTGCCCCCTTCAATAATTATTGTCACACAGATCCCTGAAAAAATAACTCTGCCCAGCAAATAGTGCATCTTACAGTAATAGTGCCATAAACATAGTGTCCCCCAAATATAATACACCCTTATAATGTGTGCCAGTGCAAAAAAGCCCCCCTTATATTATTATATTAAGTGCCTGTGGCAAAAATTCCTCCTTAAAAAGCATACCTGTAAAAAAAAAACTATAGTGTGTGCCAGTACAAAAAATCCCTCCCTCAAACTCCATAGTGCAATGTTGATGACGTCATCGCGTGCCTGCATCGGTCTCTGATAGGCTACAGAACTTAGCCTGAAGCCTACCAGAGAGAACAGAGAAGGAACACGTCTCTTCCGTGCCCCGCTGCTGTATCTACCTTTTTCACCGTCCTATACTGTTGAACATAGAGAGATGAGCGCTTTTACAATGAAAGCTCATTTCACATGAGGTGATCGCCTCACCTTGGCCTAATTGGTTGTGTGGCCCTATCTGGCACATACCCTATTCCCTGAATCCATGGATTTCTGAGCAGGCAAACTAGAAAAGTGGCCTGAACTGGCAGAGTATACTCTCTATATTTTTTCTTGCCCAGCCTCCAGTGTCATCTCGGAGAGGGTTTTCAGCACCACACGGGACATGGTGACACCCAAACGGACCAAGTTGTACTCTGGCAGTATTCAAAACATAACTTTTGTCAAAATGAACCAAGCCTGGATTTGGGAGGATTTTCACACTCCTTTGGCTGAAGCCGATCAATAGATGTAGCCTGGCTGACGGTGTCCCATCTTGCCACTGTTGCTCTCTGCCTGCCTTCATGCTTGCCATTATGTTGCCTGCCTACCATCATGGTCCGTACGGCTGCTGCTTCTATCATGCCACTGTTGCTGCCTACCTGCCAACATGTACCATATGGCTGCTGCTTCCGCCACCACCTCAGCTGCTACTCTTCACTGGTGAACACCTACTGCCACCACTATTAAGGCCTCATGCACACAACGGTTTTTTTTGCGGTCCGCAAAAACGGGTTCCGTAGTTCAGTGATCCGTGTCCGTTTTTTCTTCCGTGGGTCTTTCTTGATTTTTGGAGGATCCACGGACATGAAGGAAAAAGTCATTTTGGTGTCCGCCTGGCCGTGCGGAGCCAAACTAATCCGTCCTGACTTACAATGCAAGTCAATGGGGACCGATCCATTTGACGTTGACACAATATGGTGCAATTGCAAACAGATCCGTCCCCCATTGACTTTCAATGTAAAATCAGGAGTCCCTATTCTACCATCGGATCTGAGTTTTCTCCAATCCGATGGTATATTTTAACTTGAAGCGTCCACATCACCTTGGGAACGCCTCTATGTTAAAATATACCATCGGATTTGAGTTATATCTGAAAACTCAGATCCGACAGTATATTCTAACACAGAGGCATTCCCATAGTGATGGGGATGCTTCAAGTTAGAATATACTAAGAACTGTGTACATGACTGCCCCCTGCTGCCTGGCAGCACCCGATCTCATACAGGGAGCTGTGATCCGCACAATTAACCCCTCAGGTGCCGCACCTGAGGGGTTAATTGTGCGTATCATAGCCCCCTGTAAGAGATCAGGTGCTGCCAGGCAGGAGGGGGCAGACCCCCCTCCCTCCCCAGTTTTAAATTTATTGGTGGCCAGTGCGGCCTCCCCTCTCCCCCCCTCCTAATTAAAATCCCCCCCATATACTATGGCCCCAGTTGTGCCCCCATCTTTATATTATGGCCCCAGTTGTGCCCTCATACATATACTATGACCCCAGATGTGTCCCTATACATATATTATGGCCCCAGTTGTGCCCCCATACATATATTACGGTCCCAGTTGTGCCCCCATACATATACGATGGCCCCAGTTGTGCCCCCATAGATATATTATGGCCCCAGTTGGTGGCAGCGGAGAGTTACGACCGGAGTCCCAGTTTAATCGCTGGGGCTCCGATCGGTAACCATGGCAACCAGGACGCTACTACAGTCCGGCCGGGCGCTCCTCCTACTGGTAAGTGAAAGGTCTGTGCGGCGCATTGCCTATAGCACAGACCTGTCACTTACCAGTAGGAGGAGCGCCCGGCCTGTCACAGACAGCGCAGGTAAGTATAATGCTTCTAAAATTGCTGAGTAACCATGGCAGCCAGGACTGCAGTAGCGTCCTGGTTGCCATGGTTACTGATCGGAGCCCCAGCGATTAAACTGGGGCCATAATATATCTATGGGGGCACAACTGGGGCCATCATATATGTATGGGGGCACAACTGGGACCGTAATATAGGGGGCTAATTGTCCAGATCACAGCCCCCTGTAAGAGATCGGGTGCTGCCAGGCAGCAGGGGGCAGTCATGTACACAGTTTTTAGTATATTCTAACTTGAAGCATCCCCATCACTATGGGAACGACTCTGTGTTAGAATATACTGTCGGATCTGAGTTTTCACGATTCGTGAAAGTAGCCTACGGACACGGATCACGGACGCGGAAGACAATCTTGTGTGCATCCGTGTTTTTTCACGGACCCATTGACTTGAATGGATCCGCGAATTGTTGTCCATCAAAAAAATAGGACAGGTGCTATTTTTTTGACGGACAGGAAACATGGATCAAGGACGTGGATGAACAACGGTGCATTTTCCGAGTTTTCAACGGACCCATTAAAAGTCAATGGGCCGCAGAAAATCACGGAAAACGGAACAACGGACACGGATGCACACAACGGTCGTGTGCATGAGGCCTAACTCTAAGCATCTGCCACTACTACTACTACTACTAGTCTGCTACTACTTCTAGACAGCTGATTTACAGCTTTGTATATTTCAGCCACATGCCTGTAATACCCTAACCTTTCCACATCCACACT
This sequence comes from Bufo bufo, assembly GCF_905171765.1. NCBI lineage: Eukaryota > Metazoa > Chordata > Amphibia > Anura > Bufonidae > Bufo > Bufo bufo. The sequence continues at coordinate 508,387,062 of NC_053391.1, read as the reverse complement.
GTGCTGCTGCTGCTCCCAATTAAAAGATATAATTTTTCTAGGTTCATTCACAACGAGACACTTTTTCTTCTGACAATTAACACTATGTTGTATGGGCAGGCATTCTGACCCCGTCAAGGCATAATTTTTTGACACTTGTTCTCCCAACAAGCCATAGTTTTTTACATTTTTTTATCACATAACACTGTGTGCTTTTAAACACCACCTGCCACCAATAAGTAATAATTTTCAGAAGCTTTGGAATATGAAAAAGCATGTGTTTTTATAAACACACAATGTGTTTTTAAACACGCTGTTCATTAACGTCATCAAACATGTGTTCACCCATACCTATGTATGTCAGTGTCAATCAGACATGATTTACTATTGCTGTCATTGTGTTCAAGAGCGAGGGGGGGGGGAGAAAAAGCAAAAATTCATTAAAAAAATTAATGAAAAGAGATAACATGTTTTCCTTAAAAATCCTGAGTAGAGTTGAGCGCACCCGAACTGTAAAGTTCGGGTTCGTACCGAACTTTAGGGTTTTCGGCACCCGGACCCGAACCCGAACATTTACGGAAAAGTTCGGGTTCGGCGATTTTTATGGCGCTTTTTGAAAGGCTGCACAGCAGCCAATCAACAAGCGTCATACTACTTGCTCCAAAAGGCCATCACAGCCATGCCTACTATTGGCATGGTTGTGATTGGCCAACTGCAGCATGTGACCCAGCCTCTATTTAAGCTGGAGTCACGTAGCGCCGCCCGTCACTCTGCTCGGATTAGTGTAGGGAGAGGCTGCAGCTGCTGTGAGGGAGAGATCAGGGAGAAATCTTATCAAGAACTGTTTTTTGTACTCAGCGATCTACAGCAAATGTGTTTTGTGGGTGCAGTGCACAATTTTTTTAAGCCTGCCCTGAGCCAACTACTGCTGAAAAAACAAACTTTTTTTTCTTCAGTTAGTCAATATCAATACATGATCGGCAGCCATTTTATGCAACGATAGTGCACCAGCACAGGCTATCTGCATGTCTGCAAGTCCAGAACTACATATTTTTGCTTACTGGGGTTAAAAAAATATATCTGTTAAATATAGTGCACATCTGGGATTACACGTGCATAAGTGACTGTCACATTTAGGTCAGAAATACGGCTTTGGCATACTGGGGTGAAAAAAGCCTCTGATATACTGCACATCTGGGATTACACATGCATAAGTGACTGTCATATTTAGGCCAGAAATACGGCTTTTTGGTTACTGGTGTGAAAAAACCCTCTAATATACTGCACATCTGGGATTAGACAAGCATAAGTGACTGTCACATTTAGGCCAGAAATACGGCTTTTTGGTTACTGGGGTGAAAAAACCCTCTAATATACTGCACATCTGGGATTAGACAAGCATAAGTGACTGTCACATTTAGGCCAGAAATACAGCTTTTTGGTTACTGAAGTGAAAAAATAACCTTTTTTTCATATACTGCACATCTGTGATTACACGTGCATAGGTGACTGTCATATTTAGGCCACAAATACCACTGTCATATAGAGTTTAAAAAAAAAATAATATAGTGCAATACCCTACATCAGGGTTTATATTGACAGTTAATTATTTTAACATACTTAACCAGAAATAGGCCAGAAATACGGCTTTTTGGTTACTGGGGTGAAAAAACCCTCTAATATACTGCACATATGTGATTAGACAAGCATAAGTGACTGTCACATTTAGGCCAGAAATACGGCTTTGGCATACTGGGGTGAAAAAAGCCTCTGATATACTGCACATCTGGGATTACACGTGCATAAGTGACTGTCACATTTTGGCCAGAAATACGGCTTTTTGGTTACTGGGGTGAAAAAACCCTCTAATATACTGCACATCTGGAATTAGACAAGCATAAGTGACTGTCACATTTAGGCCAGAAATACGGCTTTTTGGTTACTGGGTGAAAAAACCCTCTAATATATTGCACATCTGGGATTAGACAAGCATAAATGACTGTCACATTTAGGCCAGAAATACGGCTTTTTAGTTACTGGGGTGAAAAAAGCCTCTGATATACTGCACATCTAGGATTAGACGTGCATAAGTGAGTGTCACATTTAGGCCATAAACACGGCTTTGGCATACTGGGGTGAAAAAAGCCTCTGATATACTGCACATCTGGGATTACACGTGCATAAGTGAGTGTCACATTTAGGCCATAAACACGGCTTTGGCATACTGGGGTGAAAAAAGCCTCTGATATACTGCACATCTGGGATTAGACAAGCATAAGTGACTGTCACATTTAGGCCATAAATACGGCTTTGGCATACTGGGGTGAAAAAAAACTCTGATATACTGCACATCTGGGATTAGACAAGCATAAGTGACTGTCACATTTAGGCCAGAAATACGGCTTTTTGGTTACTGGGGTGAAAAAACCCTCTAATATACTGCACATCTGGGATTAGACATGCATAAGTGACTGTCACATTTAGGCCAGAAATACGGCTTTTTGGTTACTGGGGTGAAAAAAATAACCTTTTTTTCATATACTGCACATCTGTGATTACACGTGCATAGGTGACTGTCACATTTAGGCCACAAATACCGCTGTCATATAGAGTTAAAAAAAAAAAAAATAGAGTGCAATACCCTACATCAGGGTTTATATTGGCGGTTAATTATTTTAACATACTTAACCAGAAATAGGCCAGAAATATGGCTTTTTTGTTACTGGGGTGAAAAAACCCTCTAATATACTGCACATATGTGATTAGACAAGCATAAGTGACTGTCACATTTAGGCCAGAAATACGGCTTTGGCATACTGGGGTGAAAAAAGCCTCTGATATACTGCACATCTGGGATTACACGTGCATAAGTGACTGTCAAATTTTGGCCAGAAATACGGCTTTTTGGTTACTGGGGTGAAAAAACCCTCTAATATACTGCACATCTGGAATTAGACAAGCATAAGTGACTGTCACATTTAGGCCAGAAATACGGCTTTTTGGTTACTGGGTGAAAAAACCCTCTAATATATTGCACATCTGGGATTAGACAAGCATAAATGACTGTCACATTTAGGACAGAAATACGGCTTTTTAGTTACTGGGGTGAAAAAAGCCTCTGATATACTGCACATCTAGGATTAGACGTGCATAAGTGACTGTCACATTTAGGCCAGAAATACGGCTTTGGCATACTGGGGTGAAAAAAGCCTCTGATATACTGCACATCTGGGATTACACGTGCATAAGTGAGTGTCACATTTAGGCCATAAACACGGCTTTGGCATACTGGGGTGAAAAAAAACTCTGATATACTGCACATCTGGGATTAGACAAGCATAAGTGACTGTCACATTTAGGCCAGAAATACGGCTTTTTGGTTACTGGGGTGAAAAAACCCTCTAATATACTGCACATCTGGGATTAGACAAGCATAAGTGACTGTCACATTTAGGCCAGAAATACGGCTTTTTGGTTACTGGGGTGAAAAAATAACCTTTTTTTCATATACTGCACATCTGTGATTACACGTGCATAGGTGACTGTCACATTTAGGCCACAAATACCGCTGTCATATAGAGTTAAAAAAAATAATAATAGAGTGCAATACCCTACATCAGGGTTTATATTGGCGGTTAATTATTTTAACATACTTAACCAGAAATAGGCCAGAAATATGGCTTTTTTGTTACTGGGGTGAAAAAACCCTCTAATATACTGCACATCTGAGATTAGACAAGCATAAGTGACTGTCACATTTAGGCCAGAAATACGGCATTGGCATACTGGGGTGAAAAAAGCCTCTGATATACTGCACATCTGGGATTACACGTGCATAAGTGACTGTCACATTTTGGCCAGAAATACGGCTTTTTGGTTACTGGGGTGAAAAAAACCCTCTAATATACTGCACATCTGGGATTAGACAAGCATAAATGACTGTCACATTTAGGCCAGAAATACGGCTTTGGCATACTGGGGTGAAAAAAGCCTCTGATATACTGCACATCTAGGATTAGACGTGCATAAGTGACTGTCACATTTAGGCCAGAAATACGGCTTTTTGGTTACAGGGGTGAAAAAATCCTCTAATATACTGCACATCTGGGATTAGACAAGCATAAGTGACTGTTACATTTAGGCCATAAATACGGCTTTGGCATACTGGGGTGAAAAAAGCCTCTAATATATTGCACATCTGGGATTACACGTGCATAAGTGACTGTCACATTTAGGCCATAAATACGGCTTTGGCATACTGGGGTGAAAAAAGCCTCTAATATATTGCACATCTGGGATTACACGTGCATAAGTGACTGTCACATTTAGGCCATAAATACGGCTTTGGCATACTGGGGTGAAAAAAGCCTCTGATATACTGCACATCTAGGATTAGACGTGCATAAGTGACTGTCACATTTAGGCCAGAAATACGGCTTTTTGGTTACAGGGGTGAAAAAATCCTCTAATATACTGCACATCTGGGATTAGACAAGCATAAGTGACTGTTACATTTAGGCCATAAATACGGCTTTGGCATACTGGGGTGAAAAAAGCCTCTAATATATTGCACATCTGGGATTACACGTGCATAAGTGACTGTCACATTTAGGCCATAAATACGGCTTTGGCATACTGGGGTGAAAAAAGCCTCTGATATACTGCACATCTGGGATTACACGTGCATAAGTGACTGTCACATTTTGGCCAGAAATACGGCTTTTAGGTTACTGGGGTGAAAAAAGCTTCTGATATACTGCACATCTAGGATTAGACGTGCATAAGTGACTGTCACATTTAGGCCAGAAATATGGCTTTTTGGTTACTGGGGTGAAAAAACCCTCTAATATACTGCACATCTGGGATTAGACGTACATAAGTGACTGTCACATTTAGGCCACAAATAAGGCTTTTAGGATACTGTGGTGAAAAATCCCTCTGATATACTGCACATCTGGGATTACACTTGCATAGGTGACTGTCACATTTAGGCCACAAATACCGCTGTCATATAGAGTTTTAAAAAAATATATAGAGTGCAATACCATACATCAGGGTTTATATTGACGGTTAATTATTTTTAACATACAGTACAGACCAAAAGTTTGGACACACCTTCTCATTCAAAGAGTTTTCTTTATTTTCATGACTATGAAAATTGTAGATTCACACTGAAGGCATCAAAACTATGAATTAACACATGTGGAATTATATACATAACAAACAAGTGTGAAACAACAGAAAATATGTCATATTCTAGGTTCTTCAAAGTAGCCACCTTTTGCTTTGATTACTGCTTTGCACACTCTTGGCATTCTCTTGAGCTTCAAGAGGTAGTCCCCTGAATTGGTTTTCACTTCACAGGTGTGCCCTGTCAGGTTTAATAAGTGGGATTTCTTGCATTATAAATGGGGTTGGGACCATCAGTTGCGTTGAGGAGAAGTCAGGTGGATACACTACTGAATAGGCTGTTAGAATTTGTATTATGGCAAGAAAAAAGCAGCTAAGTAAAGAAAAACGAGTGGCCATCATTACTTTAAGAAATGAAGGTCAGTCAGTCAGCCGAAAAATTGGGAAAACTTTGAAAGTAAGGGCTATTTGACCATGAAGGAGAGTGATGGGGTGCTGCGCCAGATGACCTGGCCTCCACAGTCACCGGACCTGAACCCAATCGAGATGGTTTTGGGTGAGCTGGACCGCAGAGTGAAGGTAAAAGGGCCAACAAGTGCTAAGCATCTCTGGGAACTCCTTCAAGACTGTTGGAAGACCATTTCAGGGGACTACCTCTTGAAGCTCATCAAGATAATGCCAAGAGTGTGCAAAGCAGTAATCAAAGCAAAAGGTGGCTACTTTGAAGAACCTAGAATATGACATATTTTCAGTTGTTTCACACTTGTTTGTTATGTATATAATTCCACATGTGTTAATTTATAGTTTTGATGCCTTCATAGTCATGAAAATAAAGAAAACTCTTTGAATGAGAAGGTGTGTCCAAACTTTTGGTCTGTACTGTACTTAACCACTTTTTACTTTGCTTTGTGAACGCTAACTATGAGGCAAACATCTAATACGGGACGCGGTCATGGTCGTGGTGGTGGTATTGGTGGAGCCTCTGGTGCAGGGAGAGGACGTGGCCATTCTGCCACAGCTACACGTCCTACTGAACCTACTACCTCAGGTCCCAGTAGCCGCCAGAATCTACAGCGATATTTGGTCGGGCCTAATGCTGTTCTAAGGATGGTAAGGCCTTAGCAAGTACAGGCGCTAGTCAATTGGGTGGCCGACAGTGGATCCAGCACATTCACATTATCTCCCACCCAGTCTTCTGCAGAAAGCGCACAGGTGGCTCCTGAAACCCATGCCCATCATTCTGTCACACCACCCCCGTGCATATCGGGGAACCTGTCTGAGCCTCAAGTCATGCAGCAATCTCTTATGCTGTTTGAAGACTCTGCTGGCAGGGTTCCCAAGGGCATCCACCTAGCCCTTCCCCAGGGGTGGAAGACATAGAATGCACTGACGCACAACCACTTATGTTTCCTGATGAGGTCATGGGAATACCACCTCAGCACGTCTCTGATGATGACGAAACACAGGTGCCAACTGCTGAGTCTTTCTGCAGTGTGCAGACCGAAAAGGAGGTCAGGGAGGAAGACTGGGTGGAAGACGATGCAGGGGACGATGAGGTCCTAGACCCCACATGGAATGAAGATCGTGCCACTGACTTTCAGAGTTCGGAAGAAGAGGCAGTGGTGAGACCGAGCCAACAGCGTAGCAAAAGCGGGAGCAGGGTGCAAAAGCAGAGCAGCCGTCGCCAAAACAGTTCGCCTGCTACTGGCCACCGTCAACAGGGACCGAGCACACCAAAGGCAGCTTCAAGGAGTTCCCTGGCATGGCACTTCTTCACACAATGTGCTGACGACAAGACCCGAGTGGTTTGCACGCTGTGCCATCAGAGCCTGAAGCGAGGCATTAACGTTCTGAACCTTAGCACAACCTGCATGACCAGGCATCTACATGCGAGACATGGGCTCCAGTGGAGTAAGCACCTTCAAAACCAAGAAAGGGCTCAGGCCCCTCCTGCTCCCTCTTCTGTTGCTGCCTCGGCCTCTTCCTCCGCCTCTGGAGGAACGTTGGCACCTGCCGCCCAGCAAACAGAGGATGTGCCACCAACAACACCACCTCCGTCACCAAGCATCTCCACCATGTCACACGGAAGCGTTCAGCTCTCCATCTCACAAACCTTTGAGAGAAAGCGTAAATTCCCACCTAGCCACCCTCGATCCCTGGCCCTGAATGCCAGCATTTCTAAACTGCTGACCTTTGAAATGCTGTCATTCAGGCTGGTGGAGACGGACAGCTTCAAACAGCTCATGTCGCTTGCTGTCCCACAGTACGTCGTTCCCAGCCGCCACTACTTCTCCAGCCGTGCCCTCCTTGCACAACCAAGTATCAGATAAAATCAAGTGTGCACTGCGCAACGCCATCTGTGGCAAGGTCCACCTAACCACAGATACGTGAACCAGTAAGCACGGCCAGGGACTCTATATCTCCCTAACTGCACACTGGGTAAATGTAGTGGCGGCTGGGCCCCAGGCGGAGAGCTGTTTGGCGCACGTCCTTCCGCCGCCAAGGATCGCAGGGCATCATTTGCCTCCTGTTGCCTCCTCTTCCTACTTGGCTTCCTCCTCCTCTTCTACCACATCCTCATCCGATCAGCCACAGACCTTCACCACCAACTTCAGCACAGCCAGGGGTAAACGTCAGCAGGCCGTTCTGAAACTAATGTGTTTGGGGGACAGGCCCCACACCGCGCAGGAGTTGTGACGGGGTATAGAACAACAGACCGACGAGTGGTTGCTGCCAGTGAGCCTCAAGCCCGGCCTAGTGGTGTGCGATAATGGGCGAAATCTCGTTGCAGCTCTGGGACTAGCCGGTTTGACGCACATCCCTTGCCTGGCGCATTTGCTGAATTTGGTGGTGCAGAAATTTATTCACAACTACCCCGACATGTCTGAGCTGCTGCATAAAGTGCGGGCCGTCTGTGCGCGCTTCCGGCGTTCTAATCCTGCCACCGCTCGGCTGTCTGCTCTACAGCGTAACTTCGGCCTTCCCACTCACCGCCACATATGCGACGTGCTCACCATGTGGAACTCCACCTTGCACATGCTGGACAGACTGTGCGAGCAGCAGCAGGCCACAGTGGAGTTTCAGCTGCAGCACGCACGGGTGAGTCGCACTGCGGGACAGCACCACTTCACCACCAATGACTGGGCCTCCATGCGAGACCTGTGTGCCCTGTTGCGCTGTTTCGAGTACTCCACCAACATGGCCAGTGGCGATGACGCCGTTATCAGCGTTACAATACCACTTCTATGTCTCCTTGAGAAAACACTTAGGGCGATGATGGAAGAGGATGTGGCCCAGGATGAGGAGGAGGAACAGGGGTCATCTCTAACACTTTCAGGCCAGTCTTTTAGAAGTGGCTCAGAAAGAGGATTTTTGCAACAGCAGAGGCCAGGTACAAATTTGACCAGCCAGGGCCCACTACTGGAGGAGGAGGAGGATGGGGATGAAGCATGTTCACAGTGGGGTGGCATCCAACGCAGCTCGGGCCCATCACTGGTGCGTGGCTGGAGGGATACGGAGGACGCAGACGATACGCCTCCCACAGAGGACAGCTTGTCCTTACCTCTGGGCAGCCTGGCACACATGAGTGACTACATGCTGCAGTGCCTGCGCAACGACTGCAGAGTTGCCCACATTTTAGCGTGTGCTGACTACTGGGTGGCCACCCTGCTGGATCCCCGTTACAAAGACAATGTGCCGTCCTTAATTCCCTCACTGGAGCGTGATTGTAAAATGCGCGACTACAGGCGCAGGCTGGTAGACGCGCTCCTTAGAGCATTCCCGACTCACACCGGGGGACAAGTGGAAGCACAAGGCGAAGGCAGGGGATGAGGAAGAGGTCGCCAACGCAGCTGTGTCAGCGCCAGCACCTCAGAAAGCAGGGTTAGCATTGCCGACATGTGGAAAAGCTTTGTCACCTCGCCGCAACAACCGGCCCCAACTGCTGATATGGAGCGTGTTAGCAGGAGGTAGCATTTGAACAACATGGTGGAACAGTACCTGTGCACACGACTACACGTACTGACTGATGGTTCTGCCCCATTCAACTTCTGGGTCTCCAAATTGTCCACATGGCCAGAGCTTGCCCTGTATGCCTTGGAGGTGCTGGCCTGCCCTGCAGCCAGTGTACTCTCTGAACGTGTGTTTAGCACGGCAGGAGGCGTCATTACAGACAGACGCAGCCGCCTGTCCACAGCCAACGTGGACAAGCTCACGTTCATTAAAATGAAACAGGTTTGGATCCCACAAGACTTGTCTGTACCTTGTGCAGAATAGACATTTATACCACCATCAAACATACATTCTTGTACTCAAGTCAAGTGCAATGATTCTTTGTTTTCTTTTTTTTTATTTGTCCCAATATTTTGGGGGCTACCTACCCCAATAAAAAATAAAAAAAAACATTGTTGGCTACCTCCTCCTCCTCCATTGCTGCCTCCATCTACAACACCACATTTACCGCCTCCTCAACCTCCGACTCCATATCCACCTCCTTCTCTGAGTTGCAGGTTAATAATTTGTAATTTTTAGTTATTTTATTTCATTTTAAGTTATTTCCCTATCCACATTTGTTTGCAGAGCAGTTGCCATGCTCTTAAGCACATTTTACTGCCTTTTACATCCCTCTAGCCTTTTCAAGGACTATATTAGAGCCATTTTAATTTAAAAAAGTGCCAATTTTAGTGCCCTAAATTGAAAAAAAAATCTTATTTTCAATTGTCGGGTGACATTTTACAATTTTTGGCGTATACAAACCCCTGCTGTGCCTGGGTGACAGGGGCCTAAATCTCTCAAAATCCTCTGTTGTATTGCTGGGTGACAAGAACCCCCTTTTGCCGTGAATGAACCCCTGCTGTACCTGGGTGTCAGGGGCCTAAATCTCTCCAAATCCTCTGTTCTATTGTGGGTGACAAGAACCCCCTTTTGCCGTGAATGAACCCCTGCTGTGCCTGGGTGACAGGGGCCTAAATCTCTCAAAATCCTCTGTTCTATTGCTGGGTGACATGAACCCCCTTTTGCCATGAATGAACCCCTGCTCTGCATTGCTGACAGGGAACTAAATTTAGTGAAAACATCTGTTACTGATCGGAAGATGCGCGACTACAAGCGCACGCTGATGATAGCATTCCCACCTGACAGCGGGGGCACAGTGGAAGCACAAGGCGAAGGCAGAGGAGGAGGAAGAGGTCGCCAACGCAGCTGGGGCACCACCAGCACCTGAGAAGGCAGGGTTAGCATGGCCAAAATGTGGAAAAGCTTTGTCAGCCTTGGAGCTGCTGACCTGCCCTGCAGCCAGTGTATAGTGTGAACGTGTGTTTAGCATGGCAGAGAGCATTATCACAGGCTGCAGCCAATGTGGACAAGCTTACGTTTATTAAAATGAACCAGGCATGGATCCCACAGGACTTGTCCATACCTTGTGCAGAATAGACATTTATACTAGCCTCAACCATCCATTCTTGTACTCAAGTGCACTTATTCTTAGTTTTATTTTGTTATATGTCCCAATATTTTGGGGGATACCCCAATTTAAAAATAAAAAATAACACAAATCAGTGTTGGCTACCTATTCCTCCTTCACCGCCGCTTCCACCTACATCGCCACGTCAACCTACACCGCCACATCCACCCATCCACCGCCTCCTCAACCTCCTACTCCTAGATCCAGATTGTTATTTAAAATTTTTCAGTATTTTATGTTATTTTAAGTCTTTTCCCTATCCACATTTGTTTGCAGAACAATTGCCATGCTCTTAAGCACATTTTGATGCCTTTTGCAGCCCTCTAGCCCTTTCCAGGACTATTTTAGAGCCATTTTAGTGCCCAAAAGTTCGGGTCCCCATTGACTTCAATGGGGTTTGGGGTCAAGTTCGGGTCCCGAACCCGAACTTTTTTTTCAAGTTCGGCCGAACCAGCCGAACCCGAACATCCAGGTGTCCGCTCAACTCTAATCCTGAGTCCTAGTAGACCAGAGTGTGTTATATACCAATTTCCAGGGCAATTGAAACCAATTTGTTCAGCCGGAATTGATTCAGCTCCGAACGTTTTAAAAAATTTGGCGAATCGGAATGAAACCAAACCTGAGGTTTGCTTATTTCTAAAAAGGACCCTTTATCCCTGGCAATGCTTTACTATTTTGTCTTTTATACAAATCAAAATAATGCGTTTGGTGCTAAATGTTAAAACAATTCCCTTTTTTTAATCCAAATCTTGCTAGCCACAAAATACTGTCAGCATTGTTTCAACTCACCCAGTCAAGTCGACTTACTTGTAAAAGGCATATAGTGCCATCAGCTGGTGAAATTGGTGAACATGTGAAAATGACATCTAAAATTATAGAAATCTCTTTATTACAGTTATATAAAGTTATCCCATTCCACAGGATAGAGGATAACTATTAAATCGCTGGGGGTTCTACCGAAGGAACCCCCACCAATCATGAGAACAGGGGCCCCATACCCCATGGAGCCCCCCCCCCACACTATCCATAACAAATATAAACATCATCATTAGCTGAATTATTGTTTTTTGTGAACATATTTCAATATTTTCCCAGCATTCTGCTTCATGGTGTGTAAATGCCACAGCAGATTCATACCTAATCTTGGCCTGAAGTAATAATCTAGAATGCAGACCTGGTGCCCAATTATGTCATGATGCTTCATTATTCAAAAAAAGCTGCCATATATTCAATAGGAACCAGTGAAATGTCTGGTCTTTAATGATCTGGTTGGCTACAATGTATGAATATTAATGCTTTAGATTAGGGATCGACCGATATTGATTTTTTAGGGCCGATACCGATACCGATAATTTGTCAACTTTCAGGCCGATAGCCGATAATTTATACCGATATTCTGCGCCACCAATGAAGATACCTCTCTCATTCACATACAGGAGGCGGGAGCTGGCTGCAGAATCACATAGCCGGCTCCCGACCTCTATGAGCGGTAGCTGCGATCCGCGGCACCTAAGAGGTTAACTACCGCGGATCGCAGCTGCTGTTCATAGAGGTCGGGAGCCGGCTATGTGATTCTGCAGCCAGCTCCCGCCTCCTGTATTTGAATTAATGAAAGACTCATCTTCATTGGTGGCGCAGCGGCCACAGCCCCTCCCCTCCTCTTGTCTTCCGTCCTGTCATTGGCGGCAGCGGCAGCACAGGGGGAGGAGACACTGCTTCCTTCTCCCCTGTGCTGCGGAGGGAACACAGAACGCGCTGAGAGCAGCGCGTTCTGTGTTCCCAATACGTTATCGGTATATCGGCAAAATAGATGCCGATACCGATAACGTTCAAAATCCTCAATATCGGCCGATAATATCGGCCAAACCGATAATCGGTCGATCCCTACTTTAGATTAAACTGAATAATTGAATGTTTCAGTGATTTATTTTGCATGACTTCATGTAAGGGGTCTATGATAAGTCTGCTCACGTATTTTGAAGAACAGAATATTTTACAATCAAATAAATAAGCCTCTGTCTGACAAGGACTTGGGCAGTGAGGTTACATGTCACATTGAACATAGTGTCTGATCTGCCAGAATCAGGCTATAGAGCAGTAGGAGCTGAGTAGATTGATATATACACTGAACAAAAATATAAAACGCAACACTTTCGGTTTTGCTCTCATTTTGCATGAGCTGAACTCAAAGATCTGAAACATTTTCTACATATACAAAAGACCCGTTACGCTCAAATATTGTTCACAAATCTGTCTAAATCTGTGTTAGTGAGCACTTATCCTTTGCCGAGATAATCCACCCCACCTCACAGGTGTGGCATATCAAGGTGCTGATTAGACAGCATGAATATTGCACACGTGTGCCTTAGACTGCCCACAATAAAAGACCACTCTGAATGTGCAGTTTGATCACACAGCATAATGCCACAGATGTCGCAACGTTTGAGGGAGCATGCAATTGGCATGCTGACTGCAGGAATGTCTACCAGAGGTGTTGCCCCTGCAATAAATGTTAATTTCTCTACCATAAGCCGTCTCCAAAGGTGTTTTAGAGAATTTGGCAGTACATCCAACCGGCCTCACAACCGCAGACCAAGTGTAACCACACCAGCCCAGGACCTCCACACCCAGCATGTTCACCTCCATGATCGTCTGAGACCAGCCACCCGGACAGCTGCAGCAACAATCGGTTTGCATAACCAAAGAATTTCTGCACAAACTGTCAGAAACCGTCTCAGGGAAGCTCATCTGCATGCTCGTCGTCCTCATCGGGGTCTGGACCTTACTGCAGTTCGTCGTCGTAACTGATGAGTCCCGGTTTTCACTGTTCAGGGCAGGTGGCAGACAGTGTGTGTGGCATCGTGTGGGTGAGCGGTTTGCTGACGTTAATGTTGTGGATCGAGTGGCCCATGGTGGCGGTGGGGTTATGGTATGGGCAGGCGTATGTTATGGATAACGAATACCGGTGCATTGTATTGATGGCATTTTGAATGCACAGAGATACTGTGACGAGATCCTGAGGCCCATTGTTGTGCCATTCATCCACGACCATCACCTCATGTTGCAGCATGATAATGCACGGCCCCATATTGCAAGGATCTGTACACAATTACTGGAAGCTGAAAACATCCCAGTTCTTGCATGGCCAGCATACTCACCGGACATGTCACCCATTGAGCATGTTTGGGATGCTCTGGATCGGCGTATACGACAGCATGTTCCAGTTCCTGCCAATATTCTGCAACTTCGCACAGCTATCTAAGAGAAGTGGACCAACATTCCACAGGCCACAATCAACAACCTGATCAACACTATGCGATGGAGATGTGTTGCACTGCGTGAGGCAAATGGTGGCCACACCAGATACTGACTGGTTTTATGACCCCCCCCCCCCCAGTAAGGCAAAACTGTGCACATTTCAGAGTGCCCTTTTATTGTGGGCAGTCTAAGGCACACCTGTGCAATATTCATGCTGTCTAATCAGCACCTTGACATTCCACACCTGTGAGGTAGGATGGATTATCTCGGTAAAGGAGAACTGCTCATTAAGGCCTCATGCACACGACCGTTGTGTGCACCCGTGGCCGTTGTGCCGTTTTCCGTTTTTTTTCGCGGACCCATTGACTTTCAATGGGTCCGTGGAAAAATCGGAAAATGCACCGTTTTGCAGCCGCATCCGTGATCCGTGTTTCCTGGCCGTGAAAAAAATATGACCTGTCCTATTTTTTTCACGGCCAACGGTTCACGGACCCATTCAAGTCAATGGGTCCGTGAAAGAACACGGATGCACACAAGATTGGCATCCGTGTCCGTGATCCGTGGCCGTAGGTTAGTTTTTATACAGACCGACAGTATATTCTAACACAGAAGCGTTCCCATGGTGATGGGGACGCTTCTAGTTAGAATACACTACAAACTGTGTACAAGACTGCCCCCTGCTGCCTGGCAGCCCTGATCTCTTACAGGGGGCCATGATCAGCACAATTAACCCCCTAACCCATATCCCCCTGTAAGAGATCAGGGCTGCCAGGCAGCAGGGGGCAGACCCCCCCCCCTCCCCAGTTTGAATATCATTGATGGCCAGTGCGGCCCCCCCCCTTTATTGTAATAATAGGTTGGTGGCCAGTGCGGCCCCCCCCCTCCCTCTATTGTAATAATTCGTTGGTGGCACAGTGTGCGCCCCCCATCGGCCCCCCCTCCCTCTATAGCATTAACAACATTGGTGGCCAGTGTGCGGCCTCCCATCTCCCCCCCCCCCCCATCATTGGTGGCAGCGGAGTTCCGATCGGAGTCCCAGTTTAATCGCTGGGGCTCCGATCGGTAACCATGGCAACCAGGACGCTACTACAGTCCTGGTTGCCATGGTTACTTAGCAATAGTACAATAGTAGAAGATTCATACTTACCTGCTGCTGCGATGTTCGTGTCCGGCCGGGAGCTCCACCTACTGGTAAGTGACAGGTCTGTGCGGCGCATTGTTAAATGAACTGTCACTTCCCAGTAGGAGGAGCTCCCGGCCGGTCACAGACATCGCAGCTCCCAGGTAAGTATGAATCTTTTACTATTGTACTATTGCTAGTAACCCGCTGCCACCAATGATCGGGGGGGGGGGGGGGGGGAGAGATGGGAGGCCGCACACTGGCCACCAATGTTGTTAATGCTATAGAGGGAGGGGGGGCCAATGGGGGCCGCACACTGTACCACCAACGATTTATTACAATAGAGGGAGGAAGGGGGGGGGGGGCGCACACTGTGCCACCAACGATTTATTACAATAGAGGGAGGAAGGGGGAGGGGCGCACACTGTGCCACCAACGATTTATTACAATAGAGGGAGGAAGGGGGGGGCGCACACTGTGCCACCAACGAATTATTACAATAGAGGGAGGAAGGGGGGGGGGGCCGCACTGGCCACCAATGATATTCAAACTGGGGAGGGGGGGGGGGTCTGCCCCCTGCTGCCTGGCAGCCCTGATCTCTTACAGGGGGATATGATAGTACAATTAACCCCTTCAGGTGCAGCACCTGAGGGGTTAATTGTGCTGATCACGGCCCCCTGTAAGAGATCGGGTGCTGCCAGGCAGCAGGGGGCAGTCATGTACACAGTTTGTAGTATATTCTAACAAGAAGCGTCCCCATCACCATGGGAACGCCTCTGTGTTAGAATATACTGTCGGAAATGAGGTTTCACGATCTAACTCATATCCGACAGTATATTCTAACATAGAGGCGTTCCCATGGTGATGGGGACGCTTCAAGTTAAAATATACCATCGGATTGGAGAAAACTCCGATCCGATGGTATAAAAGGGACTCCAGACTTTACATTGAAAGTCAATGGGGACGGATCCGTTTGAAATGGCACCATATTGTGTCAACGTCAAACGGATCCGTCCCCATTGACATTCATTGTAATTCAGGACGGATAAAACGACTTTTTTTTCATGTCCGTGGATCCCCCAAAAATCAAGGAAGACCCACGGACGAAAAAACGGTCACGGATCACGGGAAAACGGAACCCCGTTTTGCGGACCGCAAAAAAATACGGTCGTGTGCATGAGGCCTAACACAGATTTAGACAGATTTGTGAACAATATTTGAGAGCTATGGGTCTTTTGTGTATGTAGAAAATGTTTCAGATCTTTGAAACGCTGAACGCTCATGCAAAATGGGAGCAAAATCGAAAGTGTTGCATTTATGTTTTTGTTCAGTGTAGTTCTGTGAGAAAAGATTTAGAATAACTTAAAATTCATTAATCTAAACTTCTGCTCTTTGTATACTTAGGAGCCCAGTGGGCAGTCCTATGTAGTGTTTGAAAGCCTTCATAGTATGACTGTGCATCCAGAGATAACTGACAGTCATTATGTAGGACAGGAGAGTTGCTAGGGTCTCAAAAGATACGGGGTCCAAGCCCCAATGAATTTGGCCCAATTCTCTAAGTTGACCCTCAACAGCCCCCCCCCACCTGCACACCGCATTTTACTGTACTTGCAATACAGCAACACCTACCTCTCACATCCAGGGCCTCCCAGTTGACGTCTTCTCTTATGTTCTCCATTTGGTCAGGACAACTTCTTTCAGCCGTGTCTCATCTCTGCAGAGTGTGACACACATACATCTTAGATTCCACACTTTTCTATCATCATCCCCCAACCTGAAGCCCCGACAGTGTTATCCTGCTGCTCGCTGTGCCCCCCAATACCATCCTGAACAAATAATAGTGCCAAACAGATAGCCTCTCTCCCCACAGTAATAGTGCTCCTCATAGTCCCGCCAATAGTAATTCCCTTCTAGAATGGCCTCATTAGTAATACGGCCCCCTACTGTGCCCCCAACAGTGATAATGGTCCACAAAAATGCCTCCATTAGTAGATAAGCCCTCCAGTATTAATAATGCCCTCACAGAGCCCCTAGTAAAAATAAGGCCCCCTATTGTCCTCCCAATGGTAAGAAAGCTACCTACAGACCCCTCAGTAGTAATAAGGCCCCCATAGTGCTCTTAGTAGAAATAAGGAGGATCTATAAGTCCCTCCTATAGAGCCCCCAGTAGTAATGAGAACACCTAATGTCCCCTGAACTTATAATACCCCTACAGTGCCCCCAGTATTTATACTGTCCCCAACTGTTATAATGCTCACCCTGAAGTGTCCCCAGTATTTATAATGCCCCCTACTGTTATAATGCTTACCCTGAAGTGCATATAAATCACAGAAAAAATGCACCAAACGGATATGCCACTGACTATACTGGCTAGTCATAAATGCAGATATTAAAAGCTGAGACTTTTGCCAATATATTCCTGTCAGGAAAATATCGGAGCCCATCATGCACCATGTCACGGTCACTCAGCATGGCAAGGGGTCCTACCACTACGCTAACTATGGTGTGAACAAGGTCTGAAGGTGATGTAATCCAGCTCACAGCCAAGCTTCCACACAACCGCCTAGCAGGACCACTAGTGCAATGTGAACAAAGCAAGCCTGTAAGCCACACCCATATCAGACCATGTGATGGAGGTTTCCAGGTGCAAAAGAGAGTGTTTGAATGCCAGGTAAAGGCACATACACTACATATAAAACAAGACACAAACACAGAAATATAGTGGCAAATCTGGGGGAGCTGCTCAACCCCTAACACTGTAGCGTGTTTTTCATTGGGGGAGCAGCCCCACCGCATGTGGACCGCAGCAAACGACTATCCCCAGCAAAAAAATTGCATACGGTGGAGGATGTCGGCGCGGTCCACATGCACCACAAAGGCATCCTACACAAAACGGAGCATTGTGTGGATGAAAATATAATCATATAAATCACAGAAAAAATGCACCAAACGGATATGCCACTGACTATACTGGCTAGTCATAAATGCAGATATTAAAAGCTGAGACTTTTGCCAATATATTCCTGTCAGGAAAATATCGGAGCCCATCATGCACCACGTCACGGTCACTCAGCATGGCAAGGAGTCCTACCACTACGCTAACTATGGTGTGAACAAGGTCTGAAGGTGAAGTAATCCAGCTCACAGCCAAGCTTCCACACAACCGCCTAGCAGGACCACTAGTGCAATGTGAACAAAGCAAGGCTGTAAGCCACACCCATATCAGACCATGTGATGGAGGTTTCCAGGTGCAAAAGAGAGTGTTTGAATGCCAGGTAAAGGCACATACACTACATATAAAACACCCTGAAGTGCCCCCAGTATTTATACTGCCCCCTACTGTTATAATGTCCCTACAGTGCCCCCAGTATTTATTGTGCCCCCTACTGGTATAATGCTCACCCTCAGTATTTATAATGCCCTCTGTAGTTATCTTCCTCCCTCCAACATTCAGTCCTATGTAAATAACACCTCTCCCTCCCTCCCTGAGCCGCCTTCAAAACACAGTCCTGTGTAAATAACATCACCCCTTCCCCAGCCACCTCCAACATACAGTCCACTGTAAATAACATCCCCCCGCAACATTCAGTCCCATGTAAATAACATCACCACCTCCCACAGCCGCCTTTAACACAGAGTCCCATGTAAATAACATCACCCTGCCCCAGCCTCCTCCAACATGCAGCCTCATGTAAATAACATCACCCCCTCAACATTCAGTCCCATGTAAATATCCCCCTCCCTTCAGCCCTAACATACAGTCCCAGTTAAATAACCACAACTCCCAGCATTGCTCTGCCTCTCCCTTGCATTCTCAAGTGCAGCATTACTAAGTGCCTCTGAGATAATCAGGAGGTAATCTGGAGGTGGATACAATCTAAAAAAGTAAGATTTGTTTGTTTAAAATCTTTCCCCTCTTTAAAATGGCAGACCTGGTTCTGTGCAGGAATTGTTGTGCTTTTATTTCAGGAACCACTCTTCGGAGGTTTGGATGCTGTCTGATCTGTAGACAGCTCTCCATAATGCAGCAGGAAACTGCATTTTTGAAATCTGAGATTTGTAAATTAACTGTTAAACAAACTCAGGCTGGGAACGTTGCAATGCCACTGCCACAGAGGCCCCCTAGAAATGGAAGATGGGTTACTGCAGGTTCTGGTAGACTTAGAAATGTTGATAGAAGACATGTCTCACAGTCTGTGGCTCTCCATAATTCATTTGCAGCACTTTCAGAGCGCAAGAGCAACATGGAGAGTGGCTCAGGCATAGTGAGTGAGGAACAATCATCTCCTATGCCTAAAGTATGCAAGACTGCAGCCAAAGACAAAAAGGATAAGGTGAGGACTGATAGTAAGCAGCTGTTGGTGGGCGATTCTATCATAAGAGGTGTGAAGTTTGAGGAAAATGGTTTTGTGAGATGTCTCCCTGGTGCTACCGCTAGCAGGGACAGACGACGCATCCTTAATATTGTTAGGCAAGAAAAGCAGGAAAGGGAGGTGGATGTTATTGTCCATCTTGGGACAAATGATCTGGCTTGTAATGAGGTTTCAAAGGTGAAGGAAGCTTTTCACACACTTGGTAATGATATACTGGAGGTTGCATCGACTGTTTCATTCTCTGCAGTTTTGCCTGTGCATAACCTTTAACATGACAGGAAGATGCGCATTAAGGAATTCAATGTATGGCTTGGTGAAAGTTGTCTGAACCAAGGGTTTGGCTTTGTGTCTCATGTTAGCTCTCGTTGGAATGGAAAAGAACTGTACAAGAAAGATGGTTTGCATCCTTCTTTAAAGGGAACGAATGTCCTCAGTGAACAGTTCAAAGTATTTGCTAAGGAGCATTTAAACTAGGAAAGGGGGGCAAAAGAGTGATAATCCAGCAGTCTGACTGCCCCCCGGAACAATGCCAGAAGATGCCAGTAGCACATAGGTTAAGAAATGACAAGCTCAGAGTCTTGTCTACAAATGCTCACAGTTTAGGGAAAAAGATCAATAAACTTGAGTCTATAATGGCATCTGAGAATATAGATTTAGTGGCTGTTACTGAGACATGGTTCAATGGGAGTAGTGACTGGGATATAACAATACCAGGGTTCTCTCTATATAGGAAAGACAGAAAAGGCAAGAAAGGGGGAGGGGTGGCCCTGTATGTGAAGGATAGCATGAAATCAAATTTAATACAAGTTAGCGAGACCAATTTAGAGTCAGTTTGGGTTACGTTGCAGCTTGATAATCATAAGGTAACTCGTGTAGGTGTGATATATAGACCACCTAGCCAAGTCAAAGAATTGGATGATCTACTAGTTGAGGAAATAGCTAAGGTGACATTGAAAGGGGAAGTTATCATTATGGGAGACTTTAATCTTCCTGATATAAACTAGAAAACCAAAATAGCTAGTTCTGCCAGGAGTACAGATATTCTAAATTCCCTACTGGGATTATCTCTACAGCAAGTAGTGGAGGAGCCAACCCGGAAGGAGGCCATTTTAGATTTAGTATTCACAAATGGGAATTTGTTATCTGATATTATTGTAGGGGAAAGCTTGGGATCTAGTGATCACCAGTCAGTGTGGTCTACTATAAGTACAGTGACTGAGTCACACCACACAAAAACAAAAGCTTTACATTTTTGAAAAACTGACTTTTCTAAAATTAGATTAGAGGTATACGAGTCCCTATCAGATTGGAACAGTTTCAATGGAGTCCAGGAGACATGGGACTACTTAAAATTGGCACTATTGAAGGCAACAGATAATTGCATTAGGCTTGTCAGTAAAAGCAAAAAAAAGGAAGAGACCACTGTGGTACTCAGCAGAAGTGGCCAAAATCATTAAAAACAAAAAGATAGCATTTAGTAATTATAAAAATAAAAAAAACGAGGATGACAGGCAAATTTATAAGATTAGGCAGAGAGAGGCCAAGCAAGTTATAATAGCTTCTAAAGCACAGGCAGAAGAGAAATTAGCTCAGTCAGTGAATAAAGGCAATAAGACATTCTTCAGATACAAAAATGAAAAAAGGAAACTAAAACAAGGAATTACCAATTTAAAAACAAAAGAAGGAAGGTCTATGGAAGAAGATAAAGAACTAGCTGACTGCCTCAATGAATACTTCTGTTCAGTTTTTACAAAGGAAAATTCAGGAAAAGGACCTCAGTTAGGAAGGAAGTCTAATGAATCTTTTGATGCATGTGTCTTTACAGAGGATGAGGTTCTAAGTCAGCTGTCTAAAATTAATACAAATAAGTCACAGGGGCCTGATGGGATACACCAAAAGCTATTAAAAGAGCTTAGCGGTGAACTAGCAAAACCATTAACAGATTTATTTAACCAATTACTGGTAACAGGAGTCGTCCCAAAAGATTGGAAATTAGCAAATGTTGTGCCCATTCACAAGAAAGGTAGTATGGAGGAATCGGGCAACTATAGGCCAGTAAGCCTGACATCAATAGTGGGGAAATTAATGGAATCCATACTTAAGGAGAGGATTGTGGAACATCTAAAATCCCATGGACTGAAAGATGAAAAACAGCATGGGTTTACTTCAGGGAGATCATGTCAAACTAATCTTTTTGATTTTTTTGATTGGGTGACTAAAATAATAGATGGCAGAGGTGCAGTAGACATCGCTTATCTAGACTTTAGTAAGGCTTTTGATACTGTCCCACATAGAAGGCTTATCAATAAATTGCAGTCTTTGTGCTTGGACTCCCATATTGTTGAATGGATTAGGCAGTGGCTGAGGGACAGACAACAGAGGGTTGTAGTCAATGGAGTATTTTCAGACCATGGTCTTGTTACCAGTGGGGTACCTCAGGGATCTGTTCTGGGACCGATATTGTTTAATATCCTTATCAGCGAAATTGCAGAAGGCCTCGATGGTAAGGTGTGTCTTTTTGCTGATGACACAAAGATTTGTAACAGGTTTGATGTTCCTGGAGGGATACACCAAATGGAAAAGGATTTAGGAAAACTAGAGGAATGGTCAAAAATCTGGCAACTAAAATTTAATGCTGATAATGCACCTGGGGCGTAAACACCCAAGAGCAGAATATAAAATCAGTGATACAGTCCTAACCTCAGTATCTGAGGAAAGGGATTTAGGGGTCATTATTTCAGAAGACTTAAAGGTAGGCAGACAATATCATAGAGCAGCAGGAAATGCTAGCAGAATGCTTGGGTGTATAGGGAGAAGCATTACCAGTAGGAAGAGACAAGGAGGTCTCGAAACACGTCTGGGCGAATACCTGTGTGACATAGAATCTCGACAACACATGGCCATGTACCAATACAAGAAAATCTGATTGAGAGCGCATCCAAAAAAGCGCTATCGAAAGAAACACTCTACCCACGTGTGTACCAAGTCCACGCAGGACGAAATCTCGACCAAACCGGAACTGACATTACCAGAGCGGAGAACAGCTGATCTGTGGGACGCCACAGCAAGACATTCCCGCATCTCACACACCGGACGAGACATCGTATCGAGGCACACAGTGAGTAGCAAAAATATCCAAACAGATTGATATCTTATAAAGATATAAAGCCTTTCCTATCTTGAGATACAACAGCCCATACAACGGCTGAGATTATACAAGACGCATCTGGCACTAAGAACATCATAGATCGGACGGATATTTTGAATGCCACATTAGAGATGCATACCTTTTAACTCACCATTGCAGTAACTATTGACTTGGACACTACGATACACAGAGACATTCTGCAACAACGTTACGCTCTTTGTTGCTGACATTGCCCTCAATCAGGCTGGGGAAACCGCTCCAATTGCAGCTAGCTGCGATCTAATCAATCACCCCCACGGGGGAGATACGGATGCAGACAGCTCGATCTAGCGAATTCGATATTTGATATACCCACACTTGTGTGACTACAGGGCACTTGTGTTTTTTGTACAGAATTTTTATGCTACAATTTTTATGCCATAATTTTTATGTTATACATTTTATTGTATATTTTATTGTGATTGTCTGGTCTAGACAGACATATGTGTATTTAATAATAATATTAATAAATTGTAATACTCTTCTCCACGTGAATGCAAGTGTTTTGAGTGCCGGCTGCATATTTTGCCAATTTATAATCAGAACTAGGGGTGTTTTTTTTTGAGCCTGAGCACCAGGCGTGGTCAAACCCAAGTGAGCCAACTGTCTTATCCTTTTTAAAGAGGAAGGTGCTCATGCCGCTCTACAGAGCACTCGTGAGACCTCATTTGGAGTATTGTGCGCAGTACTGGAGACCATATCTCCAGAAGGTAGATACTTTGGAGAGAGTTCAGAGAAGAGCTACTAAACTAGCACATGGATTACAGGATAAAACTTACCAGGAAAGATTAAAGGACCTTAACATGTATAGCTTGGAAGAAAGATGAGACAGAGGGGATATGATAGAAACTTTTAAATACATAAAGGGAATCAACAAGGTAAAAGAGGAGAGAATATTTAAAAGAAGAAAAACTGCTCCAAGGGGACATAGTTTTAAATTAGAGGGGCAAAGGTTTAAAAGTAATATCAGGAAGTATTACTTTACTGAGAGAGTAGTGGATGCATAGAATAAGCTTCCTGCAGAAGTGGTAGCTGCAAATACAGTGAAGGAGTTTAAGCATGCATGGGATAGGCATAAGGCCATCCTTCATATAAGATAGGGCCAGGGGCTATTCATAGTATTCAGTATATTGGGCAGACTAGATGGGCCAAATAGTTCTTATCTGCCGACACATTCTATGTTTCTATGTTTTTCCCTTTACTTACCTCTCCTTATGTAGCAGACCTCACCACAGCTTCTTCCCCCAGGACTTCTGCTCTTCACTGCTGTCCTCTTCTGCACTGGTCACATGATGGTGACATCACCACAGGTCCATCTCAACCACTGCCTGTTTTACTGGTCACATAACCAGCTCTTCCAGTGCATTAGATGCAATTGTATTGCCGTCCTGAGGACGGCAATACAGTTGTATGTAGCTGGCAGGCAGTACATTCGGGGCCTGGGACAAAACATCATGTTTTAACCTAGCAACGCCCCTGAAGTAGGACCACTCATACTTAATCTTTTCCCACAAAACTGTATATCAATTTGCTCAGCTCATTCCGCTTTATATAAAGTTTCCTGCAGACTGAACTGCATTTTCATGGTGATGGGTTCCCATTATCCCTTAATGCATAATCAAATGTTTATACTTGATTGGCATTAAGCGGTTGTATGGAGTGGGCTCATACATTCAGCTTGCTCCATACACAGCAGTGACTGGGAACAGAGATGACTCTAATCTCAGTCATTTAACCTCTGAGATGCAGCAGTCAATAGCAACCGTGGCATCTGTGGTGTTAGATAATGAGAGGGGTCTCACTCCAACTTCTGTTTAGAGCCCCTGTCTTACTCCCATCAGTTGCTATGACAGAATGGTATATTGTGAAGAGTCTGTCTCCGTCATGGTAAGCTGCCTGTGAAGCCATGACCGAGGCATAGCCTGACAGCCAGTGAAAATCCCATAGACTGAAGTAGTATACTATTGAATTGTATGGTACAAGTGACCAGGAGATCACATGTACATGTTCCCTAAGGCCATCTGCAGACGAGTGCGGGTGAATGCACATAAGATCAGCCCGAATTTCTGTGTGGATTTGTGTGCGTTTGTGCACCATATCCACATCAAAATCTGCAATGTCTTATCGCCGATTTTGGTGCAGATTTTAGGGCTTTTTTGCTGCAGATTTGACCCTTCCATTGAAAATGATAAAATACTCAGCTAAAACCGCAAACATAATCGACATGCGGCAGATTTAGAATTCCACACGGCAGGTCAATTTTTACATGGAAACATTTGCGAAGTGTACATGAGATTTGTGCAATCTCATACACTTTGCTGATAGGCTGTGGTTTTTATGCCCGGAAATCATCATGTATTCCACAATGTGTGCAGGCGGTCTAAGGCTTGTTTCACACCTGCGGCAGCTATTCCGCTAGGCTGTTCTGGCAGAGAACAGCCTGGCAGAATTCCCCGGATCCGGCACTGCTGGATGCAACTGGAATGCCTGCAAGCCCCATTAACTATAATGGGTCCAGTGAAGATCTGGCAAAAATGCTGAGAACTGGTCAGACAGAAATCACTGCGGTTTGTGTCTGTCCGATTCCTGGCATTCTCTGCCGGAACTGGCAGATGTGTCTCAATGCCTCAGATGTAAAAGTAGCCTAAGGAGACTAAAAAGTATGAAGAAAAAAAGGTTAAAAAAAAGTTAAAAAACACAAAAATTTTAAAAACTCACTGCCTTTTCCCGGATATGCAAATATAAAAATATTTATCATGCGTGGTAAACACATTATGGAAAAAAAAAAAATGCAAGTTGTCAAGTTTGCTCTTTTTTGGTCACACTAACGACCCCAAAAAATGATTTTCTTTCCCGTTGTTTTTCAATGCCATTCGTAAAATTTTTTTTTCATTTTTCAATACAAGCTATGGTTATTTAAATGGTGCAATAAAAAAAATACAACTATATAAAAATTAGCCCTTATATGGTTATGTTAACAGAGAATGTGAAAAATTATTGTGAGGAAGAAAAAAATGAAACCGCAAAAATGAAAATGGGTCATGTCCTTAAGGGGTTAACTGGCATCTAGCCACCTGCCAAGTTCTACACTATGCCCATGAGTGTCCCTCTACCAAATATTTTTTACTTTATCCTGTTTATTGCTTTTGATGAACCTAAACATATTAATGATTTACTTGATACAAAGCTCCCTATGATTCTATTGCTAGATCTAGTCAAATTACTTATCACTACCCTGCAAATACATCAGCAAAAAACAGGCTGTTGTTAGCATAGATTATTAAAAAGGTTTTACAAGATTAGAAAAATATGACTGCCTTCTTCCAAAGGGGTATGGGTCTGTTTTTGGCAGAAAGCAGCCATCTTCTTCTACTCATTTGCTGTTGCACCGAAGCCTGAGAGAAGGGGGCAGGAAGATTATAAGTAGGGGATTCTGGCACCAGACTGGTGTGTGTGTGTCAGTGATCTGCGGTGGGAGTGCAGAGCAAACAGCCACTGAGAGGAAACTTGGTGGTCTAAGACACAAGAGAGCCTGAGTGGTGCTACATCAAGGCCTGACTTCAGGCTCTGTGAGACAAGCCAGTAAGCTGTTGGAGAGACTCAGAGACTTTGGGAGCTCATGTTGGGCTAGAGTGGGCTGTGGGTCCAGCAGACATTTAGGGAATGGCTACCCTCAGGCCTTTGAGCTTGTCATCCATGTCTAGAACAGTGGGTGAACTGGCAGGGCGAAGGCTGAGCTTACATCTGTGCTATGAACTTCGACAGTTTGTTCCGGCAGAGGAACAGACTGCCGGAGTTCACCGTATCCGGCATAGCCGGCTACCATCGTGCAACACCAGATCCCCATTCACTGTAATGGGTCCAGTGGTAATTCGGCCGCTTAACGGCATATATGCCGACTTTCGGCCGGACAAAAAATGTTTCGTGTAGCATTTTTTGTCTGTCTAAAAAGCTGGCATGTACGCCGCATACAGTGACCATATTACAGTGCTGGAGTTCACAATGCAGATGTGAACCTGGTCTAAGAGAGACAGTAACAATCTAAGTTCATTATTGGAAGATTTTTCTAAGCATAAGTGAGTTATCCCTTCTCCTGCATGTCAACTGAAGGATCTAGTGTTGCATTGTGTTCTGCAAGGAAAACACAATCTGTGTTAAAACTGTTATACTGATACTGACGGGGTACCATCTAAAACATAACTTTTAATAAAACCAAGTTATAAAACATATAGAAGTCAAAAAAGCAAACATGCAGCCAAATCAGTGCTACTGACACTGATTAGGGTCACCTGCTGTGATCTACAGTGCCAACATGTTCCCTAGGGTCTAACCACCACAGAATAAACATTTCAGGTAATTTATAGCAGACTCAATTAGTATGTCCATATGGGCCCTCACCCAACCAAATGTTTTGTGGTATCAACTTCCCACTGTGGCTATCGGGGCTCTTTAGGTCAAGTGGTATTCCACAGACTGTTCATTTAATGGCCTTGCTTCAAGTCTTCATTTAGTAAGTTCCATAATCCAACAAGGACAGACATGCCAGTACTTTACTTTGTGTGGTATCTTCTAATGGCTGCTGGGGACACGTATATTTAAAAAGAATCACTAACTGTCCCTACAGAGCGAGTCCCTGAGATTATCCTCTGCAGAGCACCTGCACTGTAAAGGGCGACCCCACTCAGTAGCCCTAATAAACCCTAAATATCCCTGTTCTAAAAACATTAAGAGCCACATGCCTGATTGTCAGTGGGCAAAGTAGGCTCATATAAGACAATGCTCTTAAGATAATATTTTGAAGGTTAACAAACTGTGGAACAATGTCCACTAGGTTAACAGCTAAGCCATAGAACAATATGCACTATAAGGTGCATATTCAAAGACACCCTCTCAGGGCCTGGCTTGGAGATGTTCATGTGTCACTATCAGTATGGGGGAAAAACTTCACACTAAACACAGGAGGGAAGGGGGACAGCAACTGGGCCTGGAAACTAGGGAAGGAACAGGTCACCTCCTAAACAACACTACTCCGGGCCCTAACTACCTATCAATATGATTAGACCTTGAAAGTAGGAATATTCATATGCTGTATACCTAGGCCCTTATATCCCTATAAGGAGCTGGAATGAGGTTAGGACCAGAGACAACCCATTCTTCCCCAGATGGACGAATGGAAGTCTCTGTCTCAGGCACAGATACAAACAACAAAGCAGAAAACTGGCAAATCTAGAAGCACCACAGAGTACAACCGACTAGCTAGTTAAAAGGCAGGAAGAAAATCTATAAACCGCACCTCAAGAGTGAGAAGCGGCTACATATGTGAAAAGTAAATTACCAACAAGCAACACCTGCAGCAAGGGGTGTGACATTCACCAAAACACAGACACAATAAGATGCACAGTGAACTTGTCAATTTAACCCACGAGTTGCCAGTCTCTCCGATCTCCTGGTAACTGCCACAGGAACGTCCGTGACAGTACCCCCCCTTCTACGGGTGACCTCCAGGCACCCAGGACCGACCTTATCCGGGTGGGATCTATGAAAGGCATTCACTAAATGATTGACATTAACGTCGGATGCCAGCACCCACATCCTCTCCTCTGGTCCATAACCTTTCTAGTGGACAAGATACTGAAGGGATCCACGGAGAACTCGAGAGTCAACTATTTTCACAATCTCGAATTAAAAATTACCGTCCACAATGACCGGAGAGGGTGGCAAGGAATATGCCTGTAAAGGTTCCACATATTTTTTCAACAAAGACCTAAGGAACAAATTATGAATTTTCAGGGGCTGAGGAAGCTCAAGATGAAAAGCTACAGGATTAATAATGGCTGTGATCTTATATGGGCCGATAAACCTTGGACCCAACTTTCAGGAAGGTACCTTCAACTTAATGTTTCTTGACACACAGAATCACCCACACTTAGGTCCGGACCATTCATACGTTTCCTGTCAGCCACACGTTTATATTTGTTGGCCATATTTTTCAAGTTATTTTGAATTTTTCTCCATATCGATGACAATAATGACGAAAAATGTTCTTCCTCAGGGATACCAGAAGTATTAGAAACAGAAAATGTGCCAAACTGCAGGTGAAATCCATAGGCCCCAAAAACGGTGATTCAACAGTGGACTCTTACGATTGTTTATGGAAAACTCTGCCAAAGACAAAAAGGAAGACCACTACTCCTGGTTCTCACATACAAAACATCTCAAGTAAGTCTCCAGACTCTGATTAGTGCGCTCCGTCTGTCCGTTCGACTGAAGATGAAAAGCCGAAGAAAAGGACGGTTGAATTCCCAGACGAGTACAGAACACCTTCCAGAATCTGGAAACAAAATGAGTCCCACGATCTGAGACCACGTCAAAGGGAATGTAATGAAGTTTCACAATGTTGTCAACAAATACCTGTGCAAGGGTTTTAGCATTAGATAGGCCCGGTAATGCAATAAAATTTACCATTTTACTAAAGCGATCAACTACTACCAGAATAACTGTCTTTCCTGAAGAATTAGGTAGATCAGTGATAAAGTCCATGGATACATGAGTCCATAGTTTGGACGGAATGGGTAACGGAAGTAAAGATCCAGAAGGTCGAGTATGTGTCACCTTGGCATGTGCACAGGTAGTACAGGCTGACATATAGTCCTTCACACACTTACGCCACCCCGGCCACCAGAACCTACGAGATATGAGGTTGGCAATGGACCTACTCCCAGGATGTCCTGTAAGAACCATACAATGATATTCCTTCAACACCTTGTGACGCAATTCCGGTGGCACAAATAGTTTCCCAGAAGGATACAAGTCCGGTACGTCTCCCTGAGCCTCTAACACCTTCACCTCTAGGTCAGGGTAGAGGGCGGATATCACCACCCCTTTAGACAGTATGGGACTCGGGTTTTCAAAATCACCACCTCCAGGGAAACTACCTGACAAGGCGTTCGCCTTGACATTCTTAATCCCAGGACAATAGGTGACAGTGAAATTGAATCTGGTGAAAAACAGGGCCCATCTGGCTTGTCTTGGGTTCAGTCGTTTCACCGTCTCCAGATAAGCCAGATTTTTGTGATCGGATGAATCGCCCCTTCCAACCAATGCCACCATTCCTCAAAAGCCAATTTAATGGCCAGCAACTCTCTGCTACCCACATCATAATTTTTCCTAGCGAGATGATGGGCCCTGTGACAAAACTGCTCCTACCCCCACCTCAGATGCGTCCACTTCCACAATAAACAGTTGCGACACATCTGGCTGCATCAATATGGGAGCAGAAGAGAAGCATTCCTTAATCGCAGAAAAGGCTTGCAACGCCGAATCAGACCATACAGAGACATCCGTCCCTTTCTTAGTCATGTCCGTTAAGGGTTATACTATTGTCAAATAATTATTAATACATTTTCGGTAATAGTTGGTGAATCCTAAAAACCGCATAAGAGCCTTCAGATTTTCGAGTTGATCCTAGTCCAATACAGCACGGACTTTCTCAGGATCCATTCGAAAACCCGAAGATGACAGCAGATAGCCCAAGGACTGCACCTCGTGTACCGCAAAAACACATTTCTCTAATTTTGCAAACAATTTATTATCCCTTAGAATCTGTAACACCTGTCTGACATGATTCTGATGTGTTTACATGTCAGGAGAATAAATATGAATGTCATCCAAATACACGATCACAAACCTCTCCACCAGGTGATGAAAGATGTCATTCACAAAATGTTGGAAGACCGCCGGGGCATTGGTCAACCCGAAAGGCATGACCAGATTCTCAAAGTGCCCCTCAGGAGTATTAAAAGCCGTCTTCCATTCAACCCCTTCCTTGATCCTAACCAGATTATATGCCCCCCTTAAGTCCAACTTGGAGAACACCTTGGCACCAATAAGCTGGTTAAACAAATCGGGAATCAAAGGAAGAGGGTAAGGATCACGGATAGTAATCTGATTGAGTTCACAAAAATCCAAACATGGCCAAAGACCTCCATCTTTTTTTTTTTTTTACAAAAAAGAACCCTGCAGTTACTGGAGACTTGGAAGGTCTTATGTGCCCTTTGTTCAAACTCTCGGCATTATACTCTCTCATGGCCTGCCTTTCAGGTTCAGAAAGATTATACAACCTAGATTTAGGCAATTTAGCCCCGGGAATAAGATTGACAGGGCAATCATATTCCCGATGGGAAGGTAAATCCTGACATCCACTCTCAGAAAACACATTGGCAAATTGGATATAAAAAAGGGTACAGCCTTAGTAGTAACCACAGAAAAGCATGTATTGAGACAATTATCAATACAATAGTCCCCCCAATCCAGAATCTGCCTAGCTTGCCAATCGATAGTTTGATTATGCTTGGCAATCCATGGTAAACCCAGAACCATAGGTGCAGGGAGACCTTCCAAGACAAAACATGAGATAACTTCTTGATGAAAGTCACCCACTCTTAATCTGATATCATGCAAAACTTGCGACAAGCACATTTGAGTGAGAGGGGCAGAATCAATAGCAAATACAGGAATTTATTTTTTAATGTACTTGGTGATAACCCATGCTTGCGGACAAACTCAGCATCAATCAGGTTCACCCCAGCCCCGCTGTCGATAAATACTTAAATTCCCACAGTTTTTGACCCTAGTGCCACCTCGGCTGTCAGGAGAAATCGGGTACTACCAGGAAAGGACAAATGCACATTCTCTGACTCCCCACTCACACCTCCAATAGGTAGATGCCCCTTTTTGTTTCTCTTTTTGCCGCTGAATGCTTGGACATATATTGACAAAATGTCCCCTTTGACCACAGAAAAAACATACTCCCTGCTTGCGACTACTACTTTTGCAAGCAGATCCCAGAGTCGCTCCCCCTAATTGCATCCCCAGGTATAAGCTCAGGAGTCTCTTCACACAAAGAGTTAAAGGAATATGGTACGTTATGTAATAGAACGTCCTGAGAGAGTGGGCCCTTAGATCTCTCTCTCGGGCATCTATCAATACGTACAGCCAAAGACATAGCGGCTTCCAAAGACTCAGGATTCTCATGAAAGGCCAAAGCGTCATTCAGCCTCTCAGATAATCCCTGACAAAACTGGCTATGGAGAGCTGGATCGTTCCACTCAGTATCCGTAGCCCACCTCTTAAATTCGGAACAATAGATCTCCGCCAAACGCTCTCCCTGACGCAGGCTGCATAATTTAGTCTCGGCCAGGGAGGTTCGGTCCGGGTCATCATAGATGAGAACTAAAGCTCTGAAAAATGCATCTACTGATCGGAGAGACTGTGATCCGGTCAGCAGAGAAAAAGCCCAAGACTGGGCGTCCCCTTTAAGCAACAAAATAATCACACCCACTCTCTGCCTCTCGTCCCCAGATGAGTGTGGATGCAACTTAAAGTACCATTTGCACGCTTCCCTGAATGGAATAAAATTATCACTCCCCCCCCGAGAATCTATGCGGGAGATCAATTTTAGGTTCAGGACAGGTCAGGTAACCACTAGTAGGATCAGCCAACAGTGGTCTATGCATCTGTGAGACGGTCGTGCGGAGGTCATCCACCTCCAGAGACAGCTCCTGTAGCGGTCCAGTCAGTGCAGCGATAACATCCATGGCTGAACTGATACAGACAACAAAATGACGGTTATTCAGCAGTTTATAATGTCACGATCAGTGTGGGGGAAAAACTCCACACTAAACACAGGAGGGAAGGGGAACAGCAACTGGGCCTGGAAACTAGGGAAGGAACAAGTCACTTCCTAAACTACCCTAATCCGGGCCCTAACTACCTATCAATATGATTAGACCTTGAAGGTAGGAAATATTTATATGCTGGATACCTAGGCCCTTATATCCCTATAAGGAGCTGGAATGAGGTTAGGACCAGAGACAACCCATTCCCCCCCAGATGGACGAATGGAAGTCTCTGTCTCAGGCCACGATACAAACAACAGGAAATATAACAAACACAAAACAATAAGAACAGACAAGACTTATCTGAAAGTAGAAAACTGGCAACTCCAGAAGCACCACAGAGTACAACCAACCAGCTAGTTAGAAGGCAGGAAGAAAATCTCTAAACGACACCTCAAGAGTGAAAAGCGGCTGCCTATTGAAAAAGTAAATTACCAACAAGCAACACCTGAAGCAAGGGGTGTGGCATTCACCAAAACACAGACACAATAAGATCCACAGTGAACTTGTCAATTTAACCCAAGAGTTGCCAATCTCTCCGATCTCCTGGTACCTGCCACGGGAACGTCCATGACATCATGCTAGTTTGACCATAGAGAACATGTTGGCACTGGAGATCACAGTAGGCAAACCTAATCGGTGTCAGTACCACTGATTTGCTTGCTTTTATTAATTTATTATCTCTATATGTATTTTAACCTGGTTTATTGAAAGTTATATTTTAGATGGTACCCAGTCAGAGATAGGTTATTTGTACTACTAAAAGGTAGTAGCACAACAGCCAAAATAATCTAAGAAGGCGCAGACTAATTTTCAGAAGTGACTGGTGCAATCCCAATAGTGGCGTAAGGGTGGGGCAGGCTATCCCAGAGAGTAGCATCTCAAATCCTCATCACAGCAAATTGGGATGATAGCCCAAAGTCACCTAGGTACAACCCGACTTGATGGGACCTCCAGTGTAAAGTCAAGTCTCCAACCTTGGTGCAAGGACCACTCAAGAAGGTAATGCCACTGTTGTGATAGATAAATGTATTCTGGTCATCTTCAAATGCATCAGGAGTGTTGCTTGAAAGTGCAATCCCTCTTACATACTATAAGCTTATGACCGTACAAAGTCATGAGAAAGTAGAACTGATTAAAAAAAGTCTAGAAAAAGTAAAAGAGGTTTGTAACCCTTTTCAGACTTTGTCACCTACAATTTGCAACGACTACTTCAGGCTACTGAAAAGGATTGATATATAGTGCATCAATGAAACCTGGGTGTGTTCATTGAGTTGAAGGGTGATTCCAAGCTAAGTTCACATCTGTGTCAGAGGCTCCATTTAGGGCCTTCATCGCAGATTCAATAAAAATACAGCAGACAAGTCCGGCATGCAGGATTTCTGCCCCCATGTGCTTTCCACCTCATTCAAATGAATGGAATTTATTTTCAGTCACGGAAATTTCTGCAACAAAATTTGCAGTGTGTGAGCGCACAGTAAAAGAGCGGCCTCCCAAATGGGAACTGAACAGATAACATTATAGTCAATGGGGTCTTTTTGACAGAATGTGCAGAACCATGGACATTGACAGTGCTGGTGGTAGCAGTTTTTGGATCTTTCTGTAACTCACAGAGACTTCAATGGGGAGAATCTCTATAGACTCAAAAAGAGAAATGGTGAAATTGGAACAGAAGTGCTTAAAAAGGACGTACTCCTTTAAGACTTATCAAAATGTCAGCAACTAGTTGACTGTGTTACTAAGTAGACAAATCGCAGGGTTAGTCTTACATGTTCTGCTTTCCATACCTTTAAATATACCTCCATGCAGAGCAATCTGTTGTGATACATATTTTCAAGGTATTAGTCAGAGATGACATGCAAGAACATGTGAAGAGTATGATAGCTCACAAAACTCGGGTTATCCGAGGTATGGAAAAAAAATAATTATTATAAAACTCATCAGGACACACATATACATTAGTTAAGCTTGATTTCTTAAGAGAAAAACCCATACTTACACCTTTGCATGGTTTTGTTATTATTGCTTTGTTTACATGCTGCCCCAAAGCTGTGGGGGTGTGTAACAACAATGACTAAGCTCTCCCTCATGAATATTTGTGGGTGTGAATAATCTGGCCTTACCCTCACCCTGCTCTGCACATCCTAACTTTGCATTAAAAAAACTGTCACATGATCATCTCCTAGCTCACACAGGCAGAAGATCTTCCTGTCACATTGCAGATACCCTCTCTTTATATACTCTCACCTAAATAATTATTAGGAACACTATACTAATACGGTGTTGGACCCCCTTTTGCCTTCGGAACTGCCTTAATTCTACGTGGCATTGATTCAACAAGGTGCTGATAGCATTCTTTAGAAATGTTGGCCCATATTGATAGGATAGCATCTTGCAGTTGATGGAGATTTGAGGGATGCACATCCAGGGCACAAAGCTCCCGTTCCACCACATCCCAAAGATGCTCTATTGGGTTGAGATCTGGTGACTGTGGGGGCCATTTTAGTACAGTGAACTCATTGTCATGTTCAAGAAACCAATTTGAAATGATTCGAGCTTTGTGACATGGTGCATTATCCTGCTGGAAGTAGCCATCAGAGGATGGGTACATGGTGGTCATGAAGGGATGGACATGGTCAGAAACAATGCTCAGGTAGCCCGTGGCATTTTAACGATGCCCAATTGGCACTAAGGGGCCTAAAGTGTGCCCAGAAAACATCCCCCACACCATTACACCACCACCACCAGCCTGCAAAGTGGTAACAAGGCATGATGGATACATGTTCTCATTCTGTTTACGCCAAATTCGGACTCTACCATTTGAATGTCTCAACAGAAATCGAGACTCATCAGACCAGGCAACATTTTTCCAGTCTTCAACAGTCCAATTTTGGTGAGCTCGTGCAAATTGTAGCCTCTTTTTCCTATTTGTAGTGGAGATGAGTGGTACCCGGTGGGGTCTTCTGCTGTTGTAGCCCATCCGCCTCAAGGTTGTGCGTGTTGTGGCTTCACAAATGCTTTGCTGCATACCTCGGTTGTAACGAGTGGTTATTTCAGTCAACGTTGCTCTTCTATCAGCTTGAATCAGTCGGCCCATTCTCCTCTGACCTCTAGCATCCACAAGGCATTTTTGCCCACAGGACTGACGCATACTGGATGTTTTTCCCTTTTCACACCATTCTTTGTAAACCCTAGAAATGGTTGTGCGTGAAAATCCCAGTAACTGAGCAGATTGTGAAATACTCAGACCGGCCCGTCTGGCACCAACAACCATGCCACGCTTTAATTGCTTTAATCACCTTTCTTTCCCATTCTGACATTCAGTTTGGAGTTCAGGAGATTGTCTTGACCAGGACCACACCCCTAAATGCATTGAAGCAACTGCCATGTGATTGGTTGACAAGATAATTGCATTAATGAGAAATAGAACAGGTGTTCTTAATAATTCTTTAGGTGAGTGTATATATATATATATATATATATATATATATATAGATGGTGTGTATATATATATATACAGTACAGATCAAAAGTTTGGACACACCTTCTCTTTCAAAGAGTTTTCTTTATTTTCATGACTATGAAGGCATCAAAACTATGAATTAACACATGTGGAATTATATACATAACAAACAAGTGTGAAACAACTGAAAATATGTCATATTCTAGGATCTTCAAAGTAGCCACCTTTTGGTTTGATTACTGCTTTGCACACTCTTGGCATTCTCTTGATGAGCTTCAAGAGGTAGTCCCCTGAAATGGTTTTCACTTCACAGGTGTGCCCTGTCAGGTTTAATAAGTGGGATTTCTTGCCTTATAAATGGGGTTGGGACCATCAGTTGCGTTGAGGAGAAGTCAGGTGGATACACAGCTGATAGTCCTACTGAATAGACTGTTAGAATTTGTATTATGGCAAGAAAAAAGCAGCTAAGTAAAGAAAAATGAGTGGCCATCATTACTTTAAGAAATGAAGGTCAGTCAGTGAGCCGAAAAATTGGGAAAACTGAAAGTAAGGGCTATTTGACCATGAAGGAGAGTGATGGGGTGCTGCGCCAGATGACCTGGCCTCCACAGTCACCGGACCTGAACCCAATCGAGATGGTTTGGGGTGAGCTGGACCGCAGAGTAAAGGCAGAAGGGCCAACAAGTGCTAAGCATCTCTGGGAACTCCTTCAAGACTGTTGGAAGACCATTTCAGGGGACTACCTCTTGAAGCTCATCAAGAGAATGCCAAGAGTGTGCAAAGCAGTAATCAAAGCAAAAGGTGGCTACTTTGAAGAACCTAGAATATGACATATTTTCAGTTGTTTCACACTTGTTTGTTATGTATATAATTCCACATGTGTTAATTCATAGTTTTGATGCCTTCATAGTCATGAAAATAAAGAAAACTCTTTGAATGAGGTGTGTCCAAACTTTTGGTCTGTACTGTATATATATATTTACTAAGCTATATCTCTATATACCTATATTGATGAAGTATATAGATATATATATGTATATAGAGATATAGATCACTATATATTCCCACATACATACAGTATATATAGATGATATACAGTTGAAAGAAAAAGTATGTGAACCCTTTGGAATTATATAGATTTCTGCACAAATTGGTCATAAAATGTGATCTGATCTTCATCTAAGTCACTAGAGAATCACAGTCTGCTTAAACTAATAACACACAAATAATTAAATGTTACCATGTTTTTATTGAACACACCATGTAAACATTCACAGTGCAGGTGGAAAAAGTATGTGAACCCCTAGACTAATGACATCTCCAAGAGCTAATTGGAGTGAGGTGTCAGCCAACTGGAGTCCAATCAATGAGATGAGATTGGAGGTGTTGGTTACAGCTGCCCTGCCCTATAAAAAACACACCCCAGTTCTGGGTTTGCTTTCCACAAGAAGCATTGCCTCGCACAAAAGAGCTCTCAGAAGACCTACGATTAAGAATTGTTGACTTGCATAAAGCTGGAAAGGGTTATAAAAGTATCTCCAAAAGCCTTGCTGTTCATCAGTCCACGGTAAGACAAATTGTCTATAAATGGAGAAAGTTCAGCACTGCTGCTACTCTGCCTAGGAGTGGCCGTCCTGTAAAGATGACTGCAAGAGCACAGCGCAGACTGCTCAATGAGGTGAAGAAGAATCCTAGAGTGTCAGCTAAAGTCTTACAAAAGTCTCTGGCATATGCTAACATCACTGTTAGTGAATCTACGATACGTAAAACACTAAACAAGAATGGATTTCATGGGAGGATACCACAGAGGAAGCCACTGCTGTCCAAAAAAAACATTGCTGCACGTTTACAGTTTGCACAAGAGCACCTGGATGTTCCATAGCAGTACTGGCAAAATATTCTGTGGACAGATGAAACCAAAGTTGAGTTGTTTGAAAGAAACACACAACACTATGTGTGGAGAAAAAGAGGCACAGCACAACAACATCAAAACATCCTCCCAACTGTGAAGTATGGTGGTGGGGGCATCATGGTTTGGGGCTGCTTTGCTGCGCCAGGGCCTGGACGGATTGCTATCATCGAAGGAAAAATTAATTCCCAAGTTTATTAAGACATTTTGCAGGAGAACTTAAGGCCATCTGTCCACCAGCTGAAGCTCAACAGAAGATGGATGTTGCAACAGGACAACGACCCAAAGCATAGAAGTAAATCAACAACAGAATGGCTTAAACAGAAGAAAATATGCCTTCTGGAGTGACCCAGTCAGAGTCCTGACCTCAACCCGATTGAGATGCTGTGGCATGACCCCAAGAAAGCGATTCACACCAGACATCCCAAGAATATTGCTAATACTGAAACTGTTCTGTAAAGAGGAATGGTCAAGAATTACTCCTGACCGTTGTGCACGTCTGATATGCAACTACAGGAAACGTTTGGTTGAAGTTATTGCTGCCAAAGGAGGTTCAACCAGTTATTAAATCCAGTTCACATACTTTTTCCACCTGCACTGTGAATTTTTTACATGGTGTGTTCAATAAAAACATGGTAACATTTAAGTATTTGTGTGTTATTAGTTTAAGCAGACTGTGATTGTCTATTGTTGTGACTTAGATGAAGATCAGATCACATTTTATGACCAATTTGTGCAGAAATCCATATCATTCCAAAGGGTTCACATACTTTTTCTTGCAACTGTATATATATCTCTATATACAAATCTATATATGTATATCTAAGCTATATGTATCTAAGCTATATCTATATCTAAGCTATATGACAGCTATATGTATCTAAGCTATATGACAGCTATATGTATCTAAGCTAAGCTATATGACAGCTATATGTATCTAAGCTATATGACAGTTATATGTATCTAAGCTATGTGACAGCTATATGTATCTAAGCTATATGACATGCGTGGTGCGCAGGTGGGGACGCCAGACACATGCGGTCTCACTGAACCACCAATGGTAAGCTAAGTTATTTTAACCGAATCATACTTGAATTTGATACAGCTGTAGTTCATTAACTGCAGATGATCTTTTAACCCTTCAATCCCTAATATGAGCACTTTTGCACTGAGACACAGGTTTACAAATCTGTTTTTACAAAGATTGGATACGATTAATATGCATTCACTGTAGTTATGAGATTCTCACTGTGTGGGTCATTTGATTTATTAATGTATTTATGCACTTTTTGTACTGAGAATATTTATAATGACTCTGAAGTCATGTGATTATGTGCTATTTTCATCATGTGTTCAATTATCACTTAATATGCACATTGTGATTTGTTTGCATCTTTTGCATTTGGGTATATATACCCAGTTTCAATACTGTTGTACTGCTTGACAAAGGCCTCTTTGAGTAGGCCGAAACGTTGCCTGGGAAATAAAGTTTGGAGTGCTGCCTCGTTCTTTGGACGTATGTATAGTGAAGGAGAAGCCTGCATTCCTTGAGGAATTTCACCCTGTTCACACCATCTGACTGTGCTGCTGCTATCTAAGCTATATGACAATGAATATGATATTGGGCAGCACTGCAGACAAAGTAGAAAAAAGGAGTGCCAGCGGCCGAGGAAGCGATCCAACATCCAAATCAGATATAAAAAGGAAAATCCACGGCACTTCCAAAAATCAGTTAGTGTGTTTATTACACCAGGTGCAACGTTTCAGTCCTCTCAATGGAACCTTTTTCAAGCAACAATGATACAGTGGTGCACTCATGAGGTATAAATACTACCAGCATACATAATTGAATAATATAATAATTAACATTCAATGTGCAAATGTGTGCAAAAAATGCAATAAAAATACAAGGAAAAATTCATATTGCAATACATCAGGGATAAAAAAATCGACACATAATCATATATATAGTGGAAATCCATAAGAAGAATACAAAATC
This sequence comes from Bufo bufo, assembly GCF_905171765.1. Classification (NCBI taxonomy): domain Eukaryota; kingdom Metazoa; phylum Chordata; class Amphibia; order Anura; family Bufonidae; genus Bufo; species Bufo bufo. The sequence goes on along the minus strand of NC_053391.1, from coordinate 508,347,506 downwards.
ATAAATAAGACCCAATATTACATAATTAGGAAATGACATCCATATGTGTAAAATTGTCTGTGATAATTAAAAAGGATCCAGGATTGGTGGAAAGAAATCAAAACCATACCTGCCCAGCATGAAGTGATACATGTGGCTTGGCATCCCGGCAACCTGACTGCACATGTCAGGAAGTCCAACAAGGAGAGAGCGATCACGTGATACACCCCTGATCACATGACACCAGCTCCTCCGCAACACCGTAAACATCAATGCCTGGTAAATGAGGTGAGCTGTCATGTGAACAAAAAAAAGGCACATGATCGCCATCACCATAGAAACCATATAAACAAAAACAGAAGCAGAGTAGCGCATAGAGATTCAGTATGAATCGCCTCCTGCAATGCTCTGATCGCCTCTTTAGTGACAACTGGGACCCCACTAAGTGCAAAGGAGGAAAGGACTCACACCACACAGAATGGAAGCCCCGCCCCCAGCGCACCATTTAGAGATCCCCATTGATCCAAACAGGCAAACCGCAGCGAATGAACAATGGTGCAGCTAATTAAATGCAAAAAACTTCCCACTCTAAAGAATGGTAAATTTACCCAATAAAAAGAAAGGGATAGGAAATATCAAAGGCCCCAACAAATATCAGACAATGCGGCTCCCGCAACACCACACCACCATGTAAAGGATCGTCCCCCAAGGTCAACATTTATTTGCATTTCATCAGCTGCACCATTGTTCATGCCTACTCCACCACCAAAAAGTCGTTCCTCTTTACTGCACATTCCTTAGGGCACAACCTGCAAGAAAATCTGCCTCAAAACTTCATCTGCAAAACTGTTTGTGAACCTATCCTAAGAATTTTAGTAATTCTTCCCCATTGCTGTTTATGCAAGGTTCCATTATTATTAAAGGATTTATCCCATAACAAACATGTATCACCTATCCATAGTATCCAAATGTATCAGCAATGGGAGTCCGTCTGTAGGACCCCCACTGATCACTAGAATGGGGAGTTTTGAGCCACAAATCTGGAAGACAATTTGAGTAGAGTGGTGGTCATGCATGTACGTTGTCATTCTATTCAGTGTCTTATGGTCTAATGGAAATAGCTGAGCGCTGTACTAGGCTATAATTTCCATCAAGATACCATCAAATAAAAAGGTCCTCCCGGACTACAAAGTTGTAGGTATTTGTTTCAGCATGGAAAGTAATGAAAGTTTTTGTACAAATCCCAAATTGATAAAGCAATTCTTTGAACTTGCTGAGCCCTATAAACCAGAATGAAACATGAGTGCTGATTGATCAGATAGCTTCACCATAGTTAAACTTTATTGCACTTTTAGGTACAAATCATCTGACACAGGAACACTGCTTTTAATAGAAACATTTTTTAAAGGTAAACTGTTACCATGACAATGCACTGTAAGCTACAAGCACCATGTTATAGAGCAGGAGGAGCTGAGCAGATTGATATATAGTTTTGTTGGAAAAATGTTTATATTCCTGCTTATTCTAAGCTTGGAAACCAAGGAGGTTGTTCTATCAGTGATTGACAGCTATCTCTGTATACACAGCCATAGTGGGAAGGCTGCCAATCACTGTAGGACAAGCTGTACTGTTGAGTTATTGCACCTCGCAAGGTACCACTGCAACTTAAAGGTGATATGAAGACTTCTTTATTGGCAATCATACAAGGAACCTGTTTCATACAGCAGGCATCCATAGCTAATTTCAGTGATCAGCGGTAATGCTGACCGTGGACATTTAACTCCTGAAATGCTGTGGTCAAATGTGACCACAGTATCTGTGGAGGCTGAAACCCAGAAGCATCAGGTGCGCTTTCCTCTGGGAAGAGCAGGGAAAGCACCTTACTCTAATAATGAGCTGGAGTCTGCATTAGGCTTCCAGGCTCATTATTAGTATATCCCACTTCAGGCCAGCAGGTCGCAGCACTGAATTGAAATATAAAAAATGTTGTACAAAATAAAGGACCATTTTCCATTCTGTACAAGTTACAATCTGATGATTGCAAGTTATGGTCCACTTGGGGACCAAAGAAAAAGTAAAAAAAAAATATATATAAAAATACAAATCACCCCCCTTTCCTCAAAATCAAAAAAAAAATAAAAAAATAACATGATGGACATCACAGCGTGTAAAAACATCCGTACTATTAAAGTAAAAAAAAGTTAGCCCATACGGTGAATGGCGTAACAAAAAAATTAATAAAAGTGCCCGCTTCACCGTCTTTTTGCCATAATCACTTTATCTCCCAAAAAAATGTGAATAAAAAGTGATCAAAAAGTTATACACACCCTAAAATGGTATGAGCAAAAAGATTGTCCCACAAAAAGTGAGACCCAAACATCTCTGCATCTTCATAGACATAACTATAAAAAAGTTATGGGGGTCAGAATATGACAATGAAAAGAAAAAGAACATTTTTCCAAAGTTTTAAAATTAAAATGCAAGAAAAACTATACATATGTGGTATCGCCGGATTCGTACTGACCTGGAGAATGAAGAGCATAAGTCAGTTTTACCTCATAGTGAATGCCGTAAAAAAAACGCTGTAACAAAAAATAAAAATAAAAAATTGTGGCGGAATTCCCTCTACATCCTATGTAATTTTAAATGGTGGCATTAGAAAGTACAACTTTTCCCACAAAAAGAAGCCTTCATACTGCTACCTGAACAGAAAAATAAAAAGGATGGGTCTAGGAAGGCAGGGAGCGAAAAATGAAAACGCAAAAACTGAAAATCGGCACATCAGGAAAGGGTTACATTTATAAAATCCGAGTTAGGCCTCATGCACACGACCGTTGTTTTATTCCGTGTCCGTTGCGCCATTTTTCATGATTTTCAATGGGTCCGTTGAAAACTCGGCTAATGCACCATTTGCCATCCGCGTTCGTGATCCGTGGTTCCAGTCCGTCAAAAAAATATAACCTGTCCTATTATTTTCACGGAAAACGGTTCGTGGACCCATTCAAGTCAATGGGACCGCTAAAAAACGCGGAGCCACACAAGATTGTCATCCGTGTCCGCGTCTGTTTTTTTCCTATCATTTGCATGGCAAACCTGTCTTAGACTTTTTTTTACATTCCTTTATGTCTGGTGGTCCTCCAAAAATAAAGGAAGACACACGGAAACAAAAACGGAAAAGAATCACGGAACAACGGAACCTCATTTTGCGGAACGGAACACAACAACGGTCGTGTGCATGAGGCCTTATACTGAATCTTTTCCCTCAAAACTATCTATCAGTCTGCTCAGCTGCTCCAGCTCTATTACATGCTGCCTGTGACTCAAACTCCATGTTCAACATGACAGGTTCCTTTTAAATGTGTTTGTCTGAAACATATTGTTTAGGGTGTAGTTTGAGAAGAAGATATTCCTACCGAAGCCTCCTGCTTATCTGAAGCAAAAGATGCCTTTGTATGAATTGTTTGAAGAGGGTGGAGTAGACAAACTGGTTCTGCTGCTAGACCAGATGGGTATAATCAGAAGACAGAATATATTACATTTTCTGAAATGCTCAAAGAAGCTTGCTAAGTATCTTCTAAAAGGGTGCGTAACCTGTGCCCCTTTAGGGTGCGTAAACTGTGTGACCTCCAACCATCTGGTGACAGACATGTATATGTCTTGTGGCTGCTCACATGTATCTTTGATGTATTAGATGGGAGTACTGAAAGTGTAACTAGACACTTATACTGTATGTTCAATATGCCATAAATACAGTATTTCAGTTGGTAATACCCCTTTAAGTTTTATTTTCAGCCCTTGGAATTGGTTCAGGCTGGCAATGTGGCCCCCAACCAGAAAAGGTTGTGCACCCCTGCTCTAAAACACACACTGTACAGTATGTGTTAAACTTTTTGTTTCACTGGATACAGCAGATACAGTCAGGTGCATAAATATTGGGACATCGACACAATTCTAACATTTTTGGCTCTATACACCACCACAATGGATTTGAAATAAAAAGAAGATGTGATTTAACTGCAGACTGTCAGCTTTAATTTGAGGGTATTTACATCCAAATCAGGTGAACGGGGTAGGAATTACAACAGTTTGCATATGTGCCTCCCACTTGTTAAGGGACAGGTGTGTGTTATTCCCTCATTATCCCAATTACAATGAGCAGATAAAAGGTCCAGAGTTCATTTAAAGTGTGCTGTCACTATCAGTGAAGCAAGCCATCATTAGGCTGAAAAAAACAAAACAAACCCATCAGAGAGATAGCAAAAACATTAGACGTGGCCAAAACAACTGTTTGGAACATTCTTAAAAAGAAGGAACGCACCGGTGAGCTCAGCAACACCAAAAGACCCAGAAGACCACGGTGTATGACCGAAGAATTCTTTCCCTGGTGAAGAAAACACCCTTCACAACAGTTGTCCAGATCAAGAACACTCTCCAGGAGGTAGGTGTATGTGTGTCAAAGTCAACAATCAAGAGAAGACTTGACCAGAGTGAATACAGAGGGTTCACCACAAGATGTAAACCATTGATGAGCCTCAAAAACAGGAAGGCCAGATTAGAGTTTGCCAATAGAGATGTCCCAAATAGTACGCCGGTGAATAGTTCCCGGCGAACATAGCTTGTTCGCGTTCGCCGCGGCGGGCGAACATATGCGATGTTCGGTCCGCCCCCTATACATCATCATTGAGTAAACTTTGACCCTGTACCTCACAGTCAGCAGACACATTCCAGCCAATCAGCAGCAGACCCTCCCACCTCCTGGACAGCATCCATTTTAGATTCATTCGGAAGCTGCATTCTTAGTGAGAGGAGGGACAGTGTAGCTGCTGCTGATTTAATAGGGAAATCGATAGCTAGGCAAGAGTATTCAGTGTCCACTGCAGTCCTGAAGGACTCATCAGATCTCTACTGTAAGGACAGCACCCCAAAAAGCCCTTTTTAGGGCTAGAACATCAGTCTGCTCTTTTTTTTTTTTCCTGTGTAATCAAATTGCAGTTGCCTACCTGCCAGCGTGTGTCAGGCTCACAGCCCTGCAAGTGCATAGTGTCACCAGCGCAACTCATATCTGGTGTCACATTCGATTACATGTAAAGAAAAACAACAATTTTGACTGGATAAATAGCAGTCAGTTACACACGTGTTTGTGTGTTTAAGGCCCAGTGCAGTGCATAGTGTCACTTCAGCGCCATTCATATCTGGTGTTACATTCGATTCCATTTAAAGAAAAAAAACAATTTTGACTGAATAAATAGCAGTCAGTTACACACGTGTTTGTGTGTTTAAGGCCCAGTGCAGTGCATAGTGTCACTTCAGCGCCATTCATATCTGGTGTCACATTCGATTCCATTTAAAGAATAAAAAACAATTTTGGCTGAATAAATAGCAGTCAGTTACACACGTGTTTGTGTGTTTAAGGACCAGTGCAGTGCATAGTGTCACTTCAGCGCCATTCATATCTGGTGTCACATTCGATTCCATTTAAAGAAAAAAAACTATTTTGACTGAATAAATAGCAGTCAGTTACACACGTGTTTCTGTGTTTAAGGCCAAGTGCAGTGCATAGTGTCACTTCAGCGCCATTCATATCTGGTGTCATATTCGATTCCATTTAAATTAAAAAATATATTTTGACTGAATAAATAGCAGTCAGTTACACACGTGTTTGTGTGTTTAAGGCCCAGTGCAGTGCATAGTGTCACTTCAGCGCAACTCATATCTTGTGTCACAGTAGCTTGCACGCATAGTACAACTTAACTAATCTAAAAAAAATGACAGGCAGAGGCAGGCAATGGGTTGTTATTAGGGATGAGCGAACCCGAACTGTATAGTTCGGGTTCGTACCGAATTTTGGGGTGTCCGTGACACGGACCCGAACCCGAACATTTTCGTAAAAGTCCGGGTTCGGGTTCGGTGTTCGGCGCTTTCTTGGCACTTTTTGAAAGGCTGCAAAGCAGCCAATCAACAAGCGTCATACTACTTGCCCCAAGAGGCCATCACAGCCTTGCCTACTATTGGCATGGCTGTGATTGGCCAGTGCACCATGTGACCCAGCCTCTATTTAAGCTGGAGTCACGTAGCGCCGCACGTCACTCTGCTATGATCAGTATAGGGAGAGGTTGCAGCTGCGACGTTAGGGCGAGATTAGGCAGATTGACGCCTTCAAAAGACTTCATTCTGTGATCGATCTGCAGCTGTGGATCATTGAAGTGATAATATCGACTTGCTCACTTTTTTGAGGCTGCCCAGAGCGTTTTTAGATCACTTTTTTTCTGGGGTGATCGGCGGCCATTTTGTGACTTGTGGTGCGCCAGCACGAGCTATCACCAATTGTATTTAACCATCGATAGTGTGGTTATTTTGTGCTATATCCTACATCAGCTGCAGGCTGAGCCTGTGTCACCGAAGTGCATTTAACCATCAACAGTCTGGTTATTTTTTGGCCATATACTACATCAGCTGCAGGCTGAGCCTGTTTCACCCAAGTGCATTTAACCATCAACAGTCTGATTATTTTTTGGCCATATACTACATCAGCTGCAGGCTGAGCCTGTGTCACCGAAGTGCATTTAACCATCAACAGTCTGGTTATTTTTTGGCCATATATTACATCAGGGGCAAGTTGAGCCTGTCACCCAGCGCCTAAAAAATAGACCTGACATTTCTATTCAACCAAATCTGCACAGTTTAGCTGGTCAAGTTATTTGTAGTGATCGTCAAAGCAGACTTTTTGTTCTGGGTTGAAAAAGCATTCCCAAATTTGCCATTCTGAAAATAACTAGTTTGTGGTATTTCAGGCCTACTTGAAATCTATCCCAAAAAGAAAATCTTCCATTAAAGTTATTGATAGTATCATTCAGAAAAACCTAAGACACACGCTAGCGTGCTGATAGAAGTGTCATTCTGTGATTAAACCTATAACTGTCACACAGCGCAAAAAAAAAACAGGTCTCACATCTCTATTCAACCAAATCTGCACAGTTTTAGCTGGTCAAGTTATTTGTAGTGACCGTCAAAGCAGACTTTTTGTTCTGGGTTGAAAAAGCATTCCCAAATTTGCCATTCTCAAAATAACTAGTTTCTGGTATTTCAGGCCTACTTGAAATCTATCCCAAAAAGAAAATCTTCCATTAAAGTTATTGATAGTATCATTCAGAAAAACCTAAGACACACGCTAGCGTGCTGATAGAAGTGTCATTCTGTGATTAAACCTATAACTGTCACACAGCGCAAAAAAAAACAGGTCTCACATCTCTATTCAACCAAATCTGCACAGTTTTAGCTGGTCAAGTTATTTGTAGTGACCGTCAAAGCAGACTTTTTGTTCTGGGTTGAAAAAGCATTCCCAAATTTGCCATTCTGAAAATAACTAGTTTCTGGTATTTCAGGCCTACTTGAAATCTATCCCAAAAAGAAAATCTTACATTAAAGTTATTGATAGTATCATTCAGAAAAACCTAAGACACACGCTAGCGTGCTGATAGAAGTGTCATTCTGTGATTAAACCTATAACTGTCACACAGCGCAAAAAAAAAACAGGTCTCACATCTCTATTCAACCAAATCTGCACAGTTTTAGCTGGTCAAGTTATTTGTAGTGACCGTCAAAGCAGACTTTTTGTTCTGGGTTGAAAAAGCATTTCCAAATTTGCCATTCTCAAAATAACTAGTTTCTGGTATTTCAGGCCTACTTGAAATCTATCCCAAAAAGAAAATCTTCCATTAATGTTATTGATAGTATCATTCAGAAAAACCTAAGACACACGCTAGCGTGCTGATAGAAGTGTCATTCTGTGATTAAACCTATAACTGTCACACAGCGCAAAAAAAAACAGGTCTCACATCTCTATTCAACCAAATCTGCACAGTTTTAGCTGGTCAAGTTATTTGTAGTGACCGTCAAAGCAGACTTTTTGTTCTGGGTTGAAAAAGCATTCCCAAATTTGCCATTCTCAAAATAACTAGTTTGTGGTATTTCAGGCCTACTTGAAATCTATCCCAAAAAGAAAATCTTCCATTAAAGTTATTGATAGTATCATTCAGAAAAACCTAAGACACACGCTAGCGTGCTGATAGAAGTGTCATTCTGTGATTAAACCTATAACTGTCACACAGCGCAAAAAAAAACAGGTCTCACATCTCTATTCAACCAAATCTGCACAGTTTTAGCTGGTCAAGTTATTTGTAGTGACCGTCAAAGCAGACTTTTTGTTCTGGGTTGAAAAAGCATTTCCAAATTTGCCATTCTCAAAATAACTGGTTTCTGGTATTTCAGGCCTACTTGAAATCTATCCCAAAAAGAAAATCTTCCATTGAAGTTATTGATAGTATCATTCAGAAAAACCTAAGACACACGCTAGCGTGCTGATAGAAGTGTCATTCTGTGATTAAACCTATAACTGTCACACAGCGCAAAAAAAAACAGGTCTCACATCTCTATTCAACCAAATCTGCACAGTTTTAGCTGGTCAAGTTATTTGTAGTGACCGTCAAAGCAGACTTTTTGTTCTGGGTTGAAAAAGCATTCCCAAATTTGCCATTCTGAAAATAACTAGTTTGTGGTATTTCAGGCCTACTTGAAAACTATCCCAAAAAGAAAATCTTCCATTAAAGTTATTGATAGTATCATTCAGAAAAACCTAAGACACACGCTAGCGTGCTGATAGAAGTGTCATTCTGTGATTAAACCTATAACTGTCACACAGCGCAAAATAAAAACAGGTCTCACATCTCTATTCAACCAAATCTGCACAGTTTTAGCTGGTCAAGTTATTTGTAGTGACCGTCAAAGCAGACTTTTTGTTCTGGGTTGAAAAAGCATTCCCAAATTTGCCATTCTCAAAATAACTAGTTTCTGGTATTTCAGGCCTACTTGAAATCTATCCCAAAAAGAAAATCTTCCATTAAAGTTATTGATAGTATCATTCAGAAAAACCTAAGACACACGCTAGCGTGCTGATAGAAGTGTCATTCTGTGATTAAACCTATAACTGTCACACAGCGCAAAAAAAAACAGGTCTCACATCTCTATTCAACCAAATCTGCACAGTTTTAGCTGGTCAAGTTATTTGTAGTGACCGTCAAAGCAGACTTTTTGTTCTGGGTTGAAAAAGCATTCCCAAATTTGCCATTCTGAAAATAACTAGTTTCTGGTATTTCAGGCCTACTTGAAATCTATCCCAAAAAGAAAATCTTCCATTAAAGTTATTGATAGTATCATTCAGAAAAACCTAAGACACACGCTAGCGTGCTGATAGAAGTGTCATTCTGTGATTAAACCTATAACTGTCACACAGCGCAAAAAAAAAACAGGTCTCACATCTCTATTCAACCAAATCTGCACAGTTTTAGCTGGTCAAGTTATTTGTAGTGACCGTCAAAGCAGACTTTTTGTTCTGGGTTGAAAAAGCATTTCCAAATTTGCCATTCTCAAAATAACTGGTTTCTGGTATTTCAGGCCTACTTGAAATCTATCCCAAAAAGAAAATCTTCCATTGAAGTTATTGATAGTATCATTCAGAAAAACCTAAGACACACGCTAGCGTGCTGATAGAAGTGTCATTCTGTGATTAAACCTATAACTGTCACACAGCGCAAAAAAAAACAGGTCTCACATCTCTATTCAACCAAATCTGCACAGTTTTAGCTGGTCAAGTTATTTGTAGTGACCGTCAAAGCAGACTTTTTGTTCTGGGTTGAAAAAGCATTCCCAAATTTGCCATTCTCAAAATAACTAGTTTGTGGTATTTCAGGCCTACTTGAAATCTATCCCAAAAAGAAAATCTTCCATTAAAGTTATTGATAGTATCATTCAGAAAAACCTAAGACACACGCTAGCGTGCTGATAGAAGTGTCATTCTGTGATTAAACCTATAACTGTCACACAGCGCAAAAAAAAACAGGTCTCACATCTCTATTCAACCAAATCTGCACAGTTTTAGCTGGTCAAGTTATTTGTAGTGACCGTCAAAGCAGACTTTTTGTTCTGGGTTGAAAAAGCATTCCCAAATTTGCCATTCTCAAAATAACTAGTTTCTGGTATTTCAGGCCTACTTGAAATCTATCCCAAAAAGAAAATCTTCCATTGAAGTTATTGATAGTATCATTCAGAAAAACCTAAGACACACGCTAGCGTGCTGATAGAAGTGTCATTCTGTGATTAAACCTATAACTGTCACACAGCGCAAAAAAAAAACAGGTCTCACATCTCTATTCAACCAAATCTGCACAGTTTTAGCTGGTCAAGTTATTTGTAGTGACCGTCAAAGCAGACTTTTTGTTCTGGGTTGAAAAAGCATTCCCAAATTTGCCATTCTGAAAATAACTAGTTTGTGGTATTTCAGGCCTACTTGAAAACTATCCCAAAAAGAAAATCTTCCATTAAAGTTATTGATAGTATCATTCAGAAAAACCTAAGACACACGCTAGCGTGCTGATAGAAGTGTCATTCTGTGATTAAACCTATAACTGTCACACAGCGCAAAAAAAAAACAGGTCTCACATCTCTATTCAACCAAATCTGCACAGTTTTAGCTGGTCAAGTTATTTGTAGTGACCGTCAAAGCAGACTTTTTGTTCTGGGTTGAAAAAGCATTCCCAAATTTGCCATTCTCAAAATAACTAGTTTCTGGTATTTCAGGCCTACTTGAAATCTATCCCAAAAAGAAAATCTTCCATTAAAGTTATTGATAGTATCATTCAGAAAAACCTAAGACACACGCTAGCGTGCTGATAGAAGTGTCATTCTGTGATTAAACCTATAACTGTCACACAGCGCAAAAAAAAACAGGTCTCACATCTCTATTCAACCAAATCTGCACAGTTTTAGCTGGTCAAGTTATTTGTAGTGACCGTCAAAGCAGACTTTTTGTTCTGGGTTGAAAAAGCATTCCCAAATTTGCCATTCTGAAAATAACTAGTTTCTGGTATTTCAGGCCTACTTGAAATCTATCCCAAAAAGAAAATCTTCCATTAAAGTTATTGATAGTATCATTCAGAAAAACCTAAGACACACGCTAGCGTGCTGATAGAAGTGTCATTCTGTGATTAAACCTATAACTGTCACACAGCGCAAAAAAAAAAACAGGTCTCACATCTCTATTCAACCAAATCTGCACAGTTTTAGCTGGTCAAGTTATTTGTAGTGACCGTCAAAGCAGACTTTTTGTTCTGGGTTGAAAAAGCATTCCCAAATTTGCCATTCTGAAAATAACTAGTTTGTGGTATTTCAGGCTTACTTGAAATCTATCCCAAAAATAAAATCTTCCATTGAAGTTATTGATAGTATCATTCAGAAAAACCTAAGACACACGCTAGCGTGCTGATAGAAGTGTCATTCTGTGATTAAACCTATAACTGTCACACAGCGCAAAAAAAAACAGGTCTCACATCTCTATTCAACCAAATCTGCACAGTTTTAGCTGGTCAAGTTATTTGTAGTGACCGTCAAAGCAGACTTTTTGTTCTGGGTTGAAAAAGCATTCCCAAATTTGCCATTCTGAAAATAACTAGTTTCTGGTATTTCAGGCCTACTTGAAATCTATCCCAAAAAGGAAATCTTCCATTGAAGTTATTGATAGTATCATTCAGAAAAACCTAAGACACACGCTAGCGTGCTGATAGAAGTGTCATTCTGTGATTAAACCTATAACTGTCACACAGCGCAAAAAAAAAACAGGTCTCACATCTCTATTCAACCAAATCTGCACAGTTTTAGCTGGTCAAGTTATTTGTAGTGATCGTCAAAGCAGACTTTTTGTTCTGGGTTGAAAAAGCATTCCCAAATTTGCCATTCTGAAAATAACTAGTTTGTGGTATTTCAGGCCTACTTGAAATCTATCCCAAAAAGAAAATCTTCCATTGAAGTTATTGATAGTATCATTCAGAAAAACCTAAGACACACGCTAGCGTGCTGATAGAAGTGTCATTCTGTGATTAAACCTATAACTGTCACACAGCGCAAAAAAAAACAGGTCTCACATCTCTATTCAACCAAATCTGCACAGTTTTAGCTGGTCAAGTTATTTGTAGTGACCGTCAAAGCAGACTTTTTGTTCTGGGTTGAAAAAGCATTCCCAAATTTGCCATTCTCAAAATAACTAGTTTGTGGTATTTCAGGCCTACTTGAAATCTATCCCAAAAAGAAAATCTTCCATTAAAGTTATTGATAGTATCATTCAGAAAAACCTAAGACACACGCTAGCGTGCTGATAGAAGTGTCATTCTGTGATTAAACCTATAACTGTCACACAGCGCAAAAAAAAACAGGTCTCACATCTCTATTCAACCAAATCTGCACAGTTTTAGCTGGTCAAGTTATTTGTAGTGACCGTCAAAGCAGACTTTTTGTTCTGGGTTGAAAAAGCATTCCCAAATTTGCCATTCTCAAAATAACTAGTTTCTGGTATTTCAGGCCTACTTGAAATCTATCCCAAAAAGAAAATCTTCCATTGAAGTTATTGATAGTATCATTCAGAAAAACCTAAGACACACGCTAGCGTGCTGATAGAAGTGTCATTCTGTGATTAAACCTATAACTGTCACACAGCGCAAAAAAAAACCAGGTCTCACATCTCTATTCAACCAAATCTGCACAGTTTTAGCTGGTCAAGTTATTTGTAGTGACCGTCAAAGCAGACTTTTTGTTCTGGGTTGAAAAAGCATTCCCAAATTTGCCATTCTGAAAATAACTAGTTTGTGGTATTTCAGGCCTACTTGAAAACTATCCCAAAAAGAAAATCTTCCATTAAAGTTATTGATAGTATCATTCAGAAAAACCTAAGACACACGCTAGCGTGCTGATAGAAGTGTCATTCTGTGATTAAACCTATAACTGTCACACAGCGCAAAAAAAAAACAGGTCTCACATCTCTATTCAACCAAATCTGCACAGTTTTAGCTGGTCAAGTTATTTGTAGTGACCGTCAAAGCAGACTTTTTGTTCTGGGTTGAAAAAGCATTCCCAAATTTGCCATTCTCAAAATAACTAGTTTCTGGTATTTCAGGCCTACTTGAAATCTATCCCAAAAAGAAAATCTTCCATTAAAGTTATTGATAGTATCATTCAGAAAAACCTAAGACACACGCTAGCGTGCTGATAGAAGTGTCATTCTGTGATTAAACCTATAACTGTCACACAGCGCAAAAAAAAACAGGTCTCACATCTCTATTCAACCAAATCTGCACAGTTTTAGCTGGTCAAGTTATTTGTAGTGACCGTCAAAGCAGACTTTTTGTTCTGGGTTGAAAAAGCATTCCCAAATTTGCCATTCTGAAAATAACTAGTTTGTGGTATTTCAGGCTTACTTGAAATCTATCCCAAAAATAAAATCTTCCATTGAAGTTATTGATAGTATCATTCAGAAAAACCTAAGACACACGCTAGCGTGCTGATAGAAGTGTCATTCTGTGATTAAACCTATAACTGTCACACAGCGCAAAAAAAAACAGGTCTCACATCTCTATTCAACCAAATCTGCACAGTTTTAGCTGGTCAAGTTATTTGTAGTGACCGTCAAAGCAGACTTTTTGTTCTGGGTTGAAAAAGCATTCCCAAATTTGCCATTCTGAAAATAACTAGTTTCTGGTATTTCAGGCCTACTTGAAATCTATCCCAAAAAGGAAATCTTCCATTGAAGTTATTGATAGTATCATTCAGAAAAACCTAAGACACACGCTAGCGTGCTGATAGAAGTGTCATTCTGTGATTAAACCTATAACTGTCACACAGCGCAAAAAAAAAACAGGTCTCACATCTCTATTCAACCAAATCTGCACAGTTTTAGCTGGTCAAGTTATTTGTAGTGATCGTCAAAGCAGACTTTTTGTTCTGGGTTGAAAAAGCATTCCCAAATTTGCCATTCTGAAAATAACTAGTTTGTGGTATTTCAGGCCTACTTGAAATCTATCCCAAAAAGAAAATCTTCCATTGAAGTTATTGATAGTATCATTCAGAAAAACCTAAGACACACGCTAGCGTGCTGATAGAAGTGTCATTCTGTGATTAAACCTATAACTGTCACACAGCGCAAAAAAAAAACAGGTCTCACATCTCTATTCAACCAAATCTGCACAGTTTTAGCTGGTCAAGTTATTTGTAGTGACCGTCAAAGCAGACTTTTTGTTCTGGGTTGAAAAAGCATTCCCAAATTTGCCATTCTCAAAATAACTAGTTTCTGGTATTTCAGGCCTACATGAAATCTATCCCAAAAAGAAAATCTTCCATTGAAGTTATTGATAGTATCATTCAGAAAAACCTAAGACACACGCTAGCGTGCTGATAGAAGTGTCATTCTGTGATTAAACCTATAACTGTCACACAGCGCAAAAAAAAACAGGTCTCACATCTTTATTTAACCAAATCTGCACAGTTTTAGCTGGTCAAGTTATTTGTAGTGACCGTCAAAGCAGACTTTTTGTTCTGGGTTGAAAAAGCATTCCCAAATTTGCCATTCTGAAAATAACTAGTTTCTGGTATTTGAGGCCTACTTGAAATCTATCACAAAAAGAAAATCTTACATTGAAGTTATTGATAGTATCATTCAGAAAAACCTAAGACACACGCTAGCGTGCTGATAGAAGTGTCATTCTGTGATTAAACCTATAACTGTCTCACAGCGCAAAAAAAAACAGGTCTCACATCTTTATTTAACCAAATCTGCACAGTTTTAGCTGGTCAAGTTATTTGTAGTGACCGTCAAAGCAGACTTTTTGTTCTGGGTTGAAAAAGCATTCCCAAATTTGCCATTCTGAAAATAACTAGTTTCTGGTATTTGAGGCCTACTTGAAATCTATCCCAAAAAGAAAATCTTCCATTAAAGTTATTGATAGTATCATTCAGAAAAACCTAAGACACACGCTAGCGTGCTGATAGAAGTGTCATTCTGTGATTAAACCTATAACTGTCACACAGCGCAAAAAAAAACAGGTCTCACATCTCTATTCAACCAAATCTGCACAGTTTTAGCTGGTCAAGTTATTTGTAGTGACCGTCAAAGCAGACTTTTTGTTCTGGGTTGAAAAAGCATTCCCAAATTTGCCATTCTCAAAATAACTAGTTTCTGGTATTTCAGGCCTACTTGAAATCTATCCCAAAAAGAAAATCTTCCATTGAAGTTATTGATAGTATCATTCAGAAAAACCTAAGACACACGCTAGCGTACTGATAGAAGTGTCATTCTGTGATTAAACCTATAACTGTCACACAGCGCAAAAAAAAACAGGTCTCACATCTCTATTCAACCAAATCTGCACAGTTTTAGCTGGTCAAGTTATTTGTAGTGACCGTCAAAGCAGACTTTTTGTTCTGGGTTGAAAAAGCATTCCCAAATTTGCCATTCTCAAAATAACTAGTTTCTGGTATTTCAGGCCTACTTGAAATCTATCCCAAAAAGAAAATCTTCCATTGAAGTTATTGATAGTATCATTCAGAAAAACCTAAGACACACGCTAGCGTGCTGATAGAAGTGTCATTCTGTGATTAAACCTATAACTGTCACACAGCGCAAAAAAAAACAGGTCGTACATCTCTATTCAACCAAATCTGCACAGTTTTAGCTGGTCAAGTTATTTGTAGTGACCGTCAAAGCAGACTTTTTGTTCTGGGTTGAAAAAGCATTCCCAAATTTGCCATTCTGAAAATAACTAGTTTGTGGTATTTCAGGCTTACTTGAAATCTATCCCAAAAATAAAATCTTCCATTGAAGTTATTGATAGTATCATTCAGAAAAACCTAAGACACACGCTAGCGTGCTGATAGAAGTGTCATTCTGTGATTAAACCTATAACTGTCACACAGCGCAAAAAAAAACAGGTCTCACATCTCTATTCAACCAAATCTGCACAGTTTTAGCTGGTCAAGTTATTTGTAGTGACCGTCAAAGCAGACTTTTTGTTCTGGGTTGAAAAAGCATTCCCAAATTTGCCATTCTCAAAATAACTAGTTTCTGGTATTTCAGGCCTACTTGAAATCTATCCCAAAAAGAAAATCTTCCATTGAAGTTATTGATAGTATCATTCAGAAAAACCTAAGACACACGCTAGCGTACTGATAGAAGTGTCATTCTGTGATTAAACCTATAACTGTCACACAGCGCAAAAAAAAACAGGTCTCACATCTCTATTCAACCAAATCTGCACAGTTTTAGCTGGTCAAGTTATTTGTAGTGACCGTCAAAGCAGACTTTTTGTTCTGGGTTGAAAAAGCATTCCCAAATTTGCCATTCTCAAAATAACTAGTTTCTGGTATTTCAGGCCTACTTGAAATCTATCCCAAAAAGAAAATCTTCCATTGAAGTTATTGATAGTATCATTCAGAAAAACCTAAGACACACGCTAGCGTGCTGATAGAAGTGTCATTCTGTGATTAAACCTATAACTGTCACACAGCGCAAAAAAAAACAGGTCTCACATCTCTATTCAACCAAATCTGCACAGTTTTAGCTGGTCAAGTTATTTGTAGTGACCGTCAAAGCAGACTTTTTGTTCTGGGTTGAAAAAGCATTCCCAAATTTGCCATTCTGAAAATAACTAGTTTGTGGTATTTCAGGCCTACTTGAAATCTATCCCAAAAATAAAATCTTCCATTGAAGTTATTGATAGTATCATTCAGAAAAACCTAAGACACACGCTAGCGTGCTGATAGAAGTGTCATTCTGTGATTAAACCTATAACTGTCACACAGCGCAAAAAAAAAACAGGTCTCACATCTCTATTCAACCAAATCTGCACAGTTTTAGCTGGTCAAGTTATTTGTAGTGATCGTCAAAGCAGACTTTTTGTTCTGGGTTGAAAAAGCATTCCCAAATTTGCCATTCTGAAAATAACTAGTTTCTGGTATTTCAGGCCTACTTGAAATCTATCCCAAAAAGAAAATCTTCCATTGAAGTTATTGATAGTATCATTCAGAAAAACCTAAGACACACGCTAGCGTGCTGATAGAAGTGTCATTCTGTGATTAAACCTATAACTGTCACACAGCGCAAAAAAAAACAGGTCTCACATCTCTATTCAACCAAATCTGCACAGTTTTAGCTGGTCAAGTTATTTGTAGTGACCGTCAAAGCAGACTTTTTGTTCTGGGTTGAAAAAGCATTCCCAAATTTGCCATTCTCAAAATAACTAGTTTCTGGTATTTCAGGCCTACATGAAATCTATCCCAAAAAGAAAATCTTCCATTGAAGTTATTGATAGTATCATTCAGAAAAACCTAAGACACACGCTAGCGTGCTGATAGAAGTGTCATTCTGTGATTAAACCTATAACTGTCACACAGCGCAAAAAAAAACAGGTCTCACATCTTTATTTAACCAAATCTGCACAGTTTTAGCTGGTCAAGTTATTTGTAGTGACCGTCAAAGCAGACTTTTTGTTCTGGGTTGAAAAAGCATTCCCAAATTTGCCATTCTGAAAATAACTAGTTTCTGGTATTTGAGGCCTACTTGAAATCTATCACAAAAAGAAAATCTTACATTGAAGTTATTGATAGTATCATTCAGAAAAACCTAAGACACACGCTAGCGTGCTGATAGAAGTGTCATTCTGTGATTAAACCTATAACTGTCTCACAGCGCAAAAAAAAACAGGTCTCACATCTTTATTTAACCAAATCTGCACAGTTTTAGCTGGTCAAGTTATTTGTAGTGACCGTCAAAGCAGACTTTTTGTTCTGGGTTGAAAAAGCATTCCCAAATTTGCCATTCTGAAAATAACTAGTTTCTGGTATTTGAGGCCTACTTGAAATCTATCCCAAAAAGAAAATCTTCCATTAAAGTTATTGATAGTATCATTCAGAAAAACCTAAGACACACGCTAGCGTGCTGATAGAAGTGTCATTCTGTGATTAAACCTATAACTGTCACACAGCGCAAAAAAAAACAGGTCTCACATCTCTATTCAACCAAATCTGCACAGTTTTAGCTGGTCAAGTTATTTGTAGTGACCGTCAAAGCAGACTTTTTGTTCTGGGTTGAAAAAGCATTCCCAAATTTGCCATTCTCAAAATTGTGGTGAACGGGAACAATGAGGAAAACATCTAATAAGGGACGCGGACGCGGACGTGGTCGTGGTGGTGTTAGTGGACCCTCTGGTGCTGGGAGAGGACGTGGCCGTTCTGCCACAGCCACACGTCCTATTGAACCAACTACCTCAGGTCCCAGTAGCCAGCAGAATTTACAGCGATATTTGGTGGGGCCCAATGCCGTTCTAAGGATGGTAAGGCCTGAGCAGGTACAGGCATTAGTCAATTGGGTGGCCGACAGTGGATCCAGCACGTTCACATTATCTCCCACCCAGTCTTCTGCAGAAAGTGCACAGATGGCACATGAAAACCAAGCCCATCGGTCTGTCACATCACCCCCATGCATATCAGGGAAACTGTCTGAGCCTCAAGTTATGCAGCAGTCTCTTATGCTGTTTGAAGACTCTGCTGCCAGGGTTTCCCAAGGGCATCCACCTAGCCCTTCCCCAGGGGTGGAAGAGATAGAATGCACTAACGCACAACCACTTATTTTTCCTGATGATGAGGACATGGGAATACCACCTCAGCACGTCTCTGATGATGACGAAACACAGGTGCCAACTGCTGCGTCTTTCTGCAGTGTGCAGACTGAACAGGAGGTCAGGGGTCAAGACTGGGTGGAAGACGATGCAGGGGACGATGAGGTCCTAGACCCCACATGGAATGAAGGTCGTGCCACTGACTTTCAGAGTTCGGAGGAAGAGGCAGTGGTGAGACCGAGCCAACAGCGTAGCAAAAGAGGGAGCAGTGGGCAAAATCAGAACACCCGCCACCAAGAGACTCCGCCTGCTACTGACCGCCGCCATCTGGGACCGAGCACCCCAAAGGCAGCTTCAAGGAGTTCCCTGGCATGGCACTTCTTCAAACAATGTGCTGACGACAAGACCCGAGTGGTTTGCACGCTGTGCCATCAGAGCCTGAAGCGAGGCATTAACGTTCTGAACCTTAGCACAACCTGCATAACCAGGCACCTGCATGCAAAGCATGAACTGCAGTGGAGTAAACACCTTAAAAACAAGGAAGTCACTCAGGCTCCCCCTGCTACCTCTTCTGCTGCTGCCGCCTCGGCCTCTTCTGCTGCTGCCGCCGCCTCGGCCTCTTCTGCTGCTGCTGCCGCCGCCTCGGCCTCTTCCTCTGCCTCTGGAGGAACGTTGGCACCTGCCGCCCAGCAAACATGGGATGTACCACCAACACCACCACCTGCATCACCAAGCATCTCAACCATGTAACACGGCAGCGTTCAGCTCTCCATCTCACAAACATTTGACAGAAAGCGTAAATTCCCACCTAGCCACCCTCGATCCCTGGCCCTGAATGCCAGCATTTCTAAACTACTGGCCTATGAAATGCTGTCATTTAGGCTGGTGGACACACACAGCTTCAAACAGCTCATGTCACTTGCTGTCCCACAGTATGTTGTTCCCAGCCGCCACTACTTCTCTAAGAGAGCCGTGCCTTCCCTGCACAAACAAGTGTCCGATAAAATCAAGTGTGCACTTCGCAACGCCATCTGTGGCAAGGTCCACCTAACCACAGATACGTGGACCAGTAAGCACGGCCAGGGACGCTATATCTCCCTAACTGCACACTGGGTAAATGTAGTGGCGGCTGGGCCCCAGGCGGAGAGCTATTTGGCGCACGTCCTTCCGCCGCCAAGGATCGCAGGGCAACATTTTTTGCCTCCTGTCTCCTCCTCCTCCTACTCAGCTTCCTCCTCCTCTTCTTCCACCTGCTCATCCAGTCAGCCACACACCTTCACCACCAACTTCAGCACAGCCCGGGGTAAACGTCAGCAGGCCATTCTGAAACTCATATGTTTGGGGGACAGGCCCCACACCGCGCAGGAGTTGTGGCGGGGTATAGAACAACAGACCGACGAGTGGTTGCTGCCGGTGAGCCTCAAGCCCGGCCTGGTGGTGTGCGATAATGGGTGAAATCTCGTTGCAGCTCTGGGCCTAGCCGGTTTGACGCACATCCCTTGCCTGGCGCATGTGCTGAATTTGGTGGTGCAGAAGTTCATTCGCAACTACCCCGACATGTCAGAGCTGCTGCATAAAGTGCGGGCCGTCTGTTCGCGCTTCCGGCGTTCACACCCTGCCGCTGCTCGCCTGTCTGCTCTACAGCGTAACTTCGGCCTTCCCGCTCACCGCCTCATATGCGACGTGCCCACCAGGTGGAACTCCACCTTGCATATGCTGGACAGACTGTGCGAGCAGCAGCAGGCCATAGTGGAGTTTCAGCTGCAGCACGCACGGGTCAGTCGCACTGCGGATCAGATCCACTTCACCACCAATGACTGGGCCTCCATGCGAGACCTGTGTGCCCTGTTGCGCTGTTTCGAGTACTCCACCAACATGGCCAGTGGCGATGACGCCGTTATCAGCGTTACAATACCACTTCTATGTCTCCTTGAGAAAACACTTAGGGCGATGATGGAAGAGGAGGTGGCCCAGGAGGAAGAGGAGGAAGAGGGGTCATTTTTAGCACTTTCAGGCCAGTCTCTTCAAAGTGACTCAGAGGGAGGTTTTTTGCAACACCAGAGTCCAGGTACAAATGTGGCCAGACAGGGCCCACTACTGGAGGACGAGGAGGACGAGGATGAGGAGGAGGTGGAGGAGGATGAGGATGAAGCATGTTCACAGCGGGGTGGCACCCAAAGCAGCTCGGGCCCATCACTGGTGCGTGGCTGGGGGGAAACACAGGACGATGACGATACGCCTCCCACAGAGGACAGCTTGTCCTTACCTCTGGGCAGCCTGGCACACATGAGCGACTACATGTTGCAGTGCCTGCGCAACGACAGCAGAGTTGCCCACATTTTAACGTGTGCAGACTACTGGGTTGCCACCCTGCTGGATCCCCGGTACAAAGACAATGTGCCCACCTTACTTCCTACACTGGAGCGTGATAGGAAGATGCGCGAGTACAAGCGCACGTTGGTAGACGCGCTACTGAGAGCATTCCCAAATGTCACAGGGGAACCAGTGGAAGCCCAAGGCGAAGGCAGAGGAGGAGCAAGAGGTCGCCAACGCAGCTGTGTCACGGCCAGCTCCTCTGAGGGCAGGGTTAGCATGGCAGAGATGTGGAAAAGTTTTGTCACCACGCCACAGCTAACTGCACCACCTCCTGATACGGAACGTGTTAGCAGGAGGCAACATTTCACTAACATGGTGGAACAGTACCTGTGCACACCCCTCCACGTACTGACTGATGGTTCGGCCCCATTCAACTTCTGGGTCTCCAAATTGTCCACGTGGCCAGAGCTAGCCTTTTATGCCTTGGAGGTGCTGGCCTGCCCGGCGGCCAGCGTTTTGTCAGAACGTGTATTCAGCACGGCAGGGGGCGTCATTACAGACAAACGCAGCCACCTGTCTACAGCCAATGTGGACAAGCTGACGTTCATAAAAATGAACCAGGCATGGATCCCACAGGACCTGTCCATCCCTTGTGCAGATTAGATATTAACTACCTCCCCTTAACAATATATTATTCTACTCCAGGGCACTTCCTCATTCAATACTATTTTTAATTTCATTTTACCATTATATTGTGGGGCAACCCAAAGTTGAATGAACCTCTCCTCTGTCTGGGTGCCGGGGCCTAAATGTGTGACAGTGGCCTGTTCCAGTGGTGGGTGACGTGAAGCCTGATTCTCTGCTATGACATGAATACAGATTCTGCGCTGACATAAGGCCAGATTCTCTGTTACGGGACCTCTCTCCTCTGCCTGGGTGCCGGGGCCTAAATGTGTGACAGTGGCCTGTTCCAGTGGTGGGTGACGTGAAGCCTGATTCTCTGCTATGACATTAAGACAGATTCTGTGCTGACATAAGGCCAGATTCTCTGTTACGGGACCTCTCTCCTCTGCCTGGGTGCCTGGGCCTAAATGTGTGACAGTGGCCTGTTCCAGTGGTGGCTGACGTGAAGCCTGATTCTCTGCTATGACATGAAGACAGATTCTGCGCTGACATAAGGCCAGATTCTCTGTTACGGGACCGCTCTCCTCTGTCTGGGTGCCGGGGCCTAAATGTGTGACAGTGGCCTGTTCCAGTGGTGGGTGACGTGAAGCCTGATTCTCTGCTATGACATGAAGACAGATTCTGCGCTGACATAAGGCCAGATTCTCTGTTACGGGACCGCTCTCCTCTGTCTGGGTGCCGGGGCCTAAATGTGTGACAGTGGCCTGTTCCAGTGGTGGGTGACGTGAAGCCTGATTCTCTGCTATGACATGAATACAGATTCTGCGCTGACATAAGGCCAGATTCTCTGTTACGGGACCTCTCTCCTCTGCCTGGGTGCCTGGGCCTAAATGTGTGACAGTGGCCTGTTCCAGTGGTGGGTGACGTGATGCCTGATTCTCTGCTATGACATGAAGATAGATTCTGTGCTGACATAAGGCCAGATTCTCTGTTACAGGACCTCTCTCCTCTGTCTGGGTGCCGGGGCCTAAATGTGTGACAGTGGCCTGTTCCAGTGGTGGCTGACGTGAAGCCTGATTCTCTGCTATGACATGAAGACAGATTCTGCGCTGACATAAGGCCAGATTCTCTGTTACGGGACCGCTCTCCTCTGTCTGGGTGCCGGGGCCTAAATGTGTGACAGTGGCCTGTTCCAGTGGTGGGTGACGTGAAGCCTGATTCTCTGCTATGACATGAATACAGATTCTGCGCTGACATAAGGCCAGATTCTCTGTTACGGGACCTCTCTCCTCTGCCTGGGTGCCTGGGCCTAAATGTGTGACAGTGGCCTGTTCCAGTGGTGGGTGACGTGATGCCTGATTCTCTGCTATGACATGAAGACAGATTCTGTGCTGACATAAGGCCAGATTCTCTGTTACAGGACCTCTCTCCTCTGTCTGGGTGCCGGGGCCTAAATGTGTGACAGTGGCCTGTTCCAGTGGTGGCTGACGTGAAGCCTGATTCTCTGCTATGACATGAAGACAGATTCTGCGCTGACATAATGCCAGATTCTCTGTTACGGGACCGCTCTCCTCTGTCTGGGTGCCGGGGCCTAAATGTGTGACAGTGGCCTGTTCCAGTGGTGGGTGACGTGAAGCCTGATTCTCTGCTATGACATGAATACAGATTCTGCGCTGACATAAGGCCAGATTCTCTGTTACGGGACCTCTCTCCTCTGCCTGGGTGCCTGGGCCTAAATGTGTGACAGTGGCCTGTTCCAGTGGTGGCTGACGTGAAGCCTGATTCTCTGCTATGACATGAAGACAGATTCTGCGCTGACATAAGGCCAGATTCTCTGTTACAGGACCGCTCTCCTCTGTCTGGGTGCCGGGGCCTAAATGTGTGACAGTGGCCTGTTCCAGTGGTGGGTGACATGAAGCCTGATTCTCTGCTATGACATGAATACAGATTCTGCGCTGACATAAGGCCAGATTCTCTGTTACGGGACCTCTCTCCTCTGCCTGGGTGCCGGGGCCTAAATGTGTGACAGTGGCCTGTTCCAGTGGTGGGTGACGTGAAGCCTGATTCTCTGCTATGACATGAATACAGATTCTGCGCTGACATAAGGCCAGATTCTCTGTTACGGGACCTCTCTCCTCTGCCTGGGTGCCTGGGCCTAAATGTGTGACAGTGGCCTGTTCCAGTGGTGGGTGACGTGAAGCCTGATTCTCTGCTATGACATAAATACAGATTCTGCGCTGACATAAGGCCAGATTCTCTGTTACGGGACCTCTCTCCTCTGCCTGGGTGCCTGGGCCTAAATGTGTGACAGTGGCCTGTTCCAGTGGTGGGTGACGTGAAGCCTGATTCTCTGCTATGACATGAAGACTGATTCTGCGCTGACATGAAGCCAGATTCTCTGCTATGGCATGAAGAGACTGATTCTTTGCTGACATGAAGCCAGATTCTTTGCTATGGCATGAAGAGACTGATTCTCTGCTGATGTGAAGCCAGATTCTCTGCTATGGGACCTCTGTCCAATTGATATTGGTTAATTTTTTTTTTTTTTTTTTTTTATTTTAATTCATTTCCCTATCCACATTTGTTTGCAGGGGATTTACCTACATGTTGCTGCCTTTTGCAGCCCTCTAGCTCTTTCCTGGGCTGTTTTACAGCCTTTTTAGTGCCCAAAAGTTCGGGTCCCCATTGACTTCAATGGGGTTCGGGTTCGGGACGAAGTTCGGATCGGGTTCGGATCCCGAACCCGAACATTTCCGGGAAGTTCGGCCGAACTTCTCGAACCCGAACATCCAGGTGTTCGCTCAACTCTAGTTGCTATCAGTCAGGAATTGGCCCAGAAGTTGATTGAGAGCATGCCCAGTCGAATTGCAGAGGTCCTGAAAAAGAAGGGCCAACACTGCAAATACTGACTCTTTGCATAAATGTCATGTAATTGTCGATAAAAGCCTTTGAAACGTATGAAGTGCGTGTAATTATATTTCACTACATCACAGAAACAACTGAAACAAAGATCTAAAAGCAGTTTAGCAGCAAACTTTGTGAAAACTAATATTTTTGTCATTCTTAAAACTTTTGGCCACGACTGTAGATAACAGGGATATGTCTCAGTCAGGCAGCATTACACACATGGACGTACGGTGTGATGATGATGATGTTGTACCCTCTGCTGCTTCCTTTGCTAAGTTGTCAGATACAAGCAAAGCGGTTGATGATGACGATGTGTCCGCGGATGTCACGTGGGTGCCCGCTCAAAGAGAAGAAGAACAGGGGGAAAGTTCTGATGGGGAGACAGAGAGGAGGAGGAGACGAGTTGGAAGCAGGGGGAGGTCGTCGCAAGGAGCTAGTGGCACAGTCAGACAGCATGCATTGGCACCCGGGGTCAGCCAGACAGCACGCCAATCAACGCATGCTGTTGCCACCACCAGAATGCCGTCATTGCAGAGCTCAGCAGTGTGGCATTTTTTTTGTGTGTCTGCCTCTGACCACAGTGATGCCATTTGCAACCTGTGCCAAAAGAAACTGAGTCGTGGGAAGTCCAACACCCACCTAGGTACAACTGCTTTGCCAAGGCACATGATCGCACATCACAAACGCCTATGGGATCAACACATGAGTACAAGCAGCACACAAACTCAAAGCCACCATCCTCCTCCTGGTCCAGCATCTTCAGCCACATCAACCACTGCTGTCCTCCTTGCCCCCTCTCAACCATCCGCCACTCCGTCTCTCGCCTTGAGCAGTTCCTGCTCATCTGCCCACAGTCAGGTGTCTGTCAAGGACATGTTTAAGCGTAAGAAGCCAATGTCACAAAGTCACCCCCTTGCCCGGTGTCTGACAGCTGGCTTGTCTGAGCTCTTAGCCCGCCAGCTTTTACCATACAAGCTGGTGGAGTCTGAGGTGTTCCAGGGGGACGTAACAGGGATTAAACTGATAAGAATAGAACAACATAACACACCACAACTATCTGGCGGCACATTAGATTGCACGCGCAGTGCCCCAAATTTGAAGTAGGAGGACCGACCAAGCATCTTTTTCCATCTCCCCGTTCCTAAAATCGATGCCATATACACGTCCCCTGATAGGGGACGTAACAGGGATTAAACTGATAAGAATAGAACAACATAACACACCACAACTATCTGGCGGCACATTAGATTGCACGCGCAGTGCCCCAAATTTGAAGTAGGAGGACCGACCAAGCATATTTTTCCATCTCCCCATTCCTAAAATCAATGCCATATACACGTCCCCTGATAGGGGACATAACAGGGATTAAACTGATAAGAATAGAACAACATAACACACCACAACTATCTGGCAACACATTAGATTGTACGCGCAGTGCCCCAAATTTGAAGTAGGAAGACCGACCAAGCATCTTTTTCCATCTCCCCGTTCCTAAAATCAATGCCATATACACGTCCCCTGATAGGGGACGTAACAGGGATTAAACTGATAGGAATAGTACTACTTAACACACCTTATAATAACGCAGAGAGAGGCAACGCAGAGAGAGGAGTCTGAAGAAGAAGAGTCAGAGGAGGAAGGTGGATTTGAGGAGGTGGAAGACCAACCACAGCAGGCGTCCCAGGGGGCTTGTTGTCACCTTTCGGGGACCCTTGGTGTTGTACGTGGCTGGGTGGAGGAAGAGACCTTCAATGACATCAGTGAGGACAAGGAACGGGACATGGCTAGCTTGGTATCCAACCTTGTGCAAATGGGGAGTTTGCGATTGTGCAAATGGACTGTTTGTGGTTGTTTGCGGTGCGTTAAACAGGGAGTTTGGTCTGTCACTGTGAAGCGGGCGTAACCGTTACACTACCTGATCGATACAACAATCTAGGTCTGAAGATAGCACCATCTATTAAAAATCAGACAAGAGAAACTGGATCCATCAATAAATGGTTAAAAAGGAGTGGGTTCTATAGATGTGGATGCTGTGTTAATTGTAAGAACACGTCCTTTGCAAAAAAGACGACAAAAGTGAGCTCAACACAAAATAATTTTTCAGTTGAGATAAAGAATCTTCTTACATGCAATAGTTCAAACGTAATCTATATCATCGAATGCTCATGTGCTAAACAATGTATTGGCAGGACCAAAAGACCCCTAAAAATTAGGATAGCGGAGCATATAAATAATATTAAAAAAGGGCTACGAAAAGCATGTACTATCCAAACATTTTAAATTGATACATAATCAGGATCCAAAATTTTTAACATTTGCAGCATTTGAACAGATAGAGCGCCATTGGAGGGGAGGTAACCATATTGCCCGGATGTCTAGGGCTGAGTCAAGAAGGATTTTCGAATTCGGCAGTTTGGCTCCAGCGGGGCTAAATGCCGAATTAGAAATTTTTGGGTTTCTATGATGGGCTGGACGCCTTTGGTCCACGGGGGGTACAAGTCGGGCTGTTTAGCAGCACTATGACCCCCCCTGGGCTAGAGGTCTCCACCCCTATTCCATCAATACCTTCCTTCTGACTATCTGCCCGAAGTAGATTAGGGGATGAGCCCCATTGGCCTCAGTCTGCTGCCCACTATTTATATCTATCTCTGCGCCACTCTTCTATTATACATAGCAATTGAGGCTGTGCACCGCAAAAATGTTGCAATATTTTGTATTAATAATTTATATAAATACATTTTTAGATTTCTTTTATCTCATTTTAAAGCTATTACAGATATACCCCAATATTTAATTCATTCTTAATACAGATTTTTAATCTATTTATAAATAAATATAATTTTTAATTTGCAATTTTATTTTTAATTTATAACAAATAAATATATTTTAATAAAATATCAGAATTGATTTCACTATTCTATATAGCTGCTAAAAAGGCAAGGGACCCTAATATATAGACCACAGTAGATCTGATCTATTTTATACTCTGTATGTTTTGACGAATATCTGACAATTGGCGTAAAAATATATTTATAAGAATGAAGTATAACCAGGCAAAACGGCAATTTGGGCATGACTAATGGTTTTGATGGTCCCTCGACCATATAACACATAAAACGCATGTATGTCCGAAAAAACTGCAGAGGAACCGCAGATATACCGCAATACATGAAAAAGGCACCTGTGAAATCCAGATCCTTCTAGATCCAGTGCGTGTTTAATATAGAGTCCCTTTGGCTGTGAAAATGAATAAATAGCCGGCAAGTAAGTTAGTCCAAACAGAGCCACTGAGGAAGAAGGTGGGCAACCTTCGAAACGCGTCTGGCGTTGACCAATTGGACTGACAACCAACCGGCTTTTTCAACTATAACAGTTTATTATATCTGTTGGATTAAGGAAGCGCTTCCTAAGGAGAACTAAAAACCGCAGCCCTTTGGACACAGTGCAGTGAGGGGCGGGTGAGTTTGAACCACCTATGCTGACTAAGACAGGTGGAACACCTACTCTAATTAATGAAACTGAATGTGAATCTGTGAATTTGTGAATCTGGAGTGCAAGAGAACGAGTGCCTCTACTCACAGCCGGATCTGCAAAATTGAAAGACCCCTTACGCAGTACTTGTATCCAGCAGTAAAGCAGCAACTCACCCTGATTCTACACCACGTGGGACGCCACGGTGGGGCTTGCAGGATTTTACGTGAGTAACAAACTGAATACTGCTGAAAATATATGCATTGCTGCACAATAATTCATTCACACCGCACTGCCACTTTGGAATGAAAAGTATGCCTAACTAGGTACACTGCTGGATCGCAACTTTGTGCAATATAGCACATTGATGAACTGTGCTGACCGAATAGTGCTATATTAAGCCGATTCTTAGGAGACCTATGGTATAACAGGAAGATCGCTTTTTATGAATAGAGCCATCAGTGAGACCTACTGCCCTCTTATATTGCCGAGTCTCCAGTGACACTTTATGTTTTATTTATTATTCGACTATTTTGAGCACTGTTATATTTAATCACATAATTATCATATTTTACCTTACAGGTTTTTTCACTCTACACAATTGTCTTATATCACTATTGGTTTCTATTGCACTATATGTTTATATGTACACACGTCGATATATAATTATTTTTACGTTTTATCTGGAGAAATTCCCGGCACTGGCCACTGCTATAATTAATAGAGGACACTCAGTCTGCTTATTCCCATACAGCCTGGTCAACTCCGGCCATCCCCATCTAGTAGTTATATCAGTGGACTGATCTATTTATAATTTTTATCTGATATTGTATTTGGTGTTTTAATTGCAGCATTTTTTAGGGTAATATTCTGTTTAGGATACATATATATCCATTCATGTATGGTGACGATCTGTGTATTAATTGTCATTATTAAATAGTGTCACTTTGCTAACTTTGTGAACCAGGTATAAGAGTGCCCATTCTTTTTATTTTACGATACAACATCATACCTGATGTTTTAAAGCACGTTATTCCAAACAATTTAGGATTGTTTGGTGATTTATGCCCTTTATGGATTAAAACCTGACTCTGCGTCAACTACGTAATTTTCCATGAGAGTTTTGCCATGGATCCCCCTCCGGCATGCCACAGTCCAGGTGTTAGTCCCCTTGAAACAACTTTTCCATCACTATTGTGGCCAGAAAGAGTCCCTGTGGGTTTTAAAATTCGCCTGCCCATTGAAGTCAATGGCGGTTCGCCCGGTTCGCCCGTTCGCGAACATTTGCGAAAATTCGCGTTCGCTGTTCGCGAACGGAAAATTTTATGTTCGCGACATCTCTATTTGCCAAACGACATCTAAAAAAGCCTTCACAGTTATGGAACAACATCCTATGGACAGATGAGACCAAGATCACCTTGTACCCGAGTGATGGGAAGAGAAGAGTATGGAGAAGGAAAGGAACTGCTCATAGAGATGGCCTTGCGGTTCGCCTGGTGGTCGTTTCGCGGCAAACTTTGCTCGTTCACTGTTCGCCGAATGGGCGAACATATGGCGATATTCGCACCCTCCATATTCTTTTACATTGTGAAGAACTTTGACCCATGACACATCCATCAGGTGGTAGAGGACAGCCAATTGAGACGTTTCAGCACATGGACATACCCCCTACCTTATAAACAAACCTGATCTGGCCGCCATTGTACATTCAGTCTTTTGCCAGTGTAGGGAGAGGTTGCTGTGTGGAGCAGGGACAGGCTGTTAGGGACACCAAACGCTAGCTAATAGGGCCACAAAAGTCCTTTTAAGGACTAGTATAGGTGTGCTATCCATAGGTGTGACATAGTTAGGGGTGTAATATTCTTATAATATACTTTCTAACATAGAAAGTATATTATAGTGCAATTGTATTGAGCAGCAGTTGTGTGCGGTTCAGCTGCGATACTGCAGCCAAACAGAGTGCCAAACGCTATTGGAACAAATAATTTCTACTGGTGTGATTTACCAGTTGCCCCCCAAAAAAACTGATTGAAGCAGGGGTGTTATATACCAATAATATACTTACTATATAGTGCATTTGGGTAGTGCAGCATTTGTTTGCGGTTTTGCTGCGTTACCGCATCTACACAGAGTGACAAACACTATTGGAAGAAATAATTTCTACTGGTGTGATTAACCAGTTGCCCCCCAAAAAAACTGATTGAGGCAGGGGTGTTATATACCAATAATATACTTTCTATATAGAGCATTTAGGTAGTGCAGCATTTGTTTGCGGTTTTGCTGCGTTACCGCATCTACACAGAGTGAAAAACACTATTTGAAGAAATAATTTCTACTGGTATGATTAACCAGTTGCCCCCCAAAAAACTGATTGAAGCAGTGGAAACCCTCAAAAAGTGACCCCATTTTGGAAACTACACCCTTCAAAGAATATATTAAGTGGGGTACTGACTGAGCACTTTGACCCCCTAAGCGTTTTACGGAAGTTGAAAACACTTGGCTGTAAAAATGAAAAGTTTCATTTCTTCCAATAAAATGTTCCTTTAGCCCCAAATTTTTCATTTTCACAAGGGGTAACAGGAAAAAAACACCCCATAATTTGTTACCTATTTTGTTACACATATGGCTTTTGCAGCACAGATTTTGATGAATTGGTTTATGGGCACCATTGGTTTTCAATTTCTGAGTGATTGTCTTATGTGTGGGCTCATTTTTTGCGGGATCAGGTGACCTTTTCATTGGTACCATTTTAGGGTACATAAGACTTTTTGATAGCTTGGTATTACACTTTTTGTGAGGCAAGGTGAAAAAAAGGCTGTTTTGGCGTAGTTTTTTTTTTTTTACTGTATTCACGTGATGGGGCATATAATGTGATATTTTTATAGAACAGGTTGTTATGGACGCAGTTATACCCAATGTTTCCATTATTTTTATTTTTGTTAAGTTTTACACAGTAAATGCATTTTTGAACAGAATTAAATCTTGTTTTTGTGTTGCCATTTTCTGAGAACCATATTTTTTTTTCTTTTTTGGGAGATTGTCTTGGGTAGGTCTCATTTTTTGCAGGATGAGATGACGGTTTGATTGATACCATTTTGGGCTAAATACACCTTTTTGATCGTTTGGTATTACACTTTTTGTGAGGGAAGTTTTGGCACAGTTTTTTTTCTTTTTTTTTTACTGCATTCACCTGACAGGGTGAATTATGTGATATTTTTTTAGAGCCAGTCGGTATGGACGCATCAATACCTTATATGTATAGAGTAAAAAGAATATACCACCGGCACTACTTACAGTGGATAAGCAGCAGTGTCAAAACAGCTCCGCAATAACTGTTATAAGGGGTTAAACAAATCACTTGTATAAAAGAAAAGAGACACTGCACTCAGCCTAGTAAACCTGACCCTTATTAACCTCTGGTTCTGACTGTGTAAAGCCTGTCCACCTCAGTTTCAAATAGAAAGATTACCTTGGTTCTGATATGTGGGATCAGGGGACCACCTTCTCCGGCGTTCCAATATACACGGATTCTTCTGCACAGAGTTAATTGCAGGTAGAACAGGCTGTGTGAAGTTCGCCCCGGCCGGTAGCGAAACTCCGCTTGTACCTACGCTCACGCTCACAAGGGGAGCTGGTGACATCATCTATTGAGCTACGGGCTGCTGTAAGCACCAAGAAACCCTCCAACGCGTTTCGAGCAATGCGATGCTCTCCTTTAATTCTACCCAATCGTGATCTTAATTGACTCCGGCCTCAGAAATTAGACGATTTTTAAGTACATTCGATAATATTTAATCGAAACCAAATAACTCGATTTCTGCGTTTAAACCATACGGGACTAGTGTGTTCATGTTAAAAATCCATTAGGTTTCTTTTTTCGACATATTTTTAATAAAGTCTCCTCCTCGTATATCCATTTTAACAATTTCTATCCCAAAAAAGGAGGATCCCTCAAATTTCTTTTTATGCTTTACTTTATAATGTCTCGAAAGAGGATGTCCTTCTGATTTTTTATTTATATTGTATACTGTATATACTCGCTCACTAGTTTTTTTAATTGTCTCTTTGTACGTCCAATGTACAGCTTTTCGCAAGGGCACTTTATTGCATAAATAACTCCTTTAGTGCTGCATGTTATATAGTCCCGAATTTTATATTTGTAAGTGCCATCCTCGTTTGTTATTCGATTCATTTTGATAGTGTTTATCTGAGATTTTTTTTACACACCATGCATTTTTTGCATGGAAAAAAATCCTTTTAGCATATGCTTGTCATTTTCTTTTTTACTATTCATTATAGCGGCACATTTTTTCGTAGGTGCGATTGTATTCCCGATATTGGCCGCTTTTTTATATACAAACGCTGGATCTTTAGTAAATAGATTTCCTATTATCTTATCCTCTTTTAAAATATCCCAGTGGCGTTTTACGATATTCCTAAAAGTTCTTGTTTGTGCATTGTACGGGATGATGATAGGTGCACGTTGTACTTTTAAGGGATATTGCATTCCAGAGAGTTGGTGCAGCTCGACAAAAATCTTGCAGATGGGAGTGAGAGGCTGGATGTTAATGGAGGATGTTAATATTAGATCATTGGCAGAATAGAGAGCATGAGGGAGGATATGTAGGGAGATGCAGCACTGGGGAGAGCTTTGTGGGTGGGGGTGAGAAGTTGGAGCTGTATTCTGTAGTAGGATGGGCAACCAGAGAAGTGACTGGCATAAGCTAGAGACATTGTTGTAGCGGGTGGACCGATAGATGAGCCTGGCTGCAGCATTTAGGACAGACTGAAAGTTGGAGAGCTTAGTGAGGCGAAGACCAATTAGTAATGAGTATGAAACAAAGCAACAAGAGTTTTGGTGTTTCTGCCATGTGAAAAGAGCGGATTATGGAGATATTCTTGAGGTGCAGACGACATGAGTGACTGAATGTGGGAAGTAAAGAAAAGATCTGAGTCAAACACAACTCCAATACAGCAGGCTGTATGATAGTACCACAAACTGAAATTGAAATATCAGGTTTCGGAAAAGTAGTAGATGGGGAAAGACAGTAAATTCAGTTTTTTAGAAATTCAGTTTCAGGTGAATCAGGAGAGAGGAGATATTTTTAAAGACAGCTGCCAGTCACTGGTGTTCTGTAATACATCATGGGTGATGTCACGGGATGAGCTATATAGTTAGGCGTCATCAGCATAGAGATGGTACTGAAAACGAAATCTGCTGATGGTCTGTCCGATAGGGCTGTGTAGAGAGAAAAGAGGAGAGGACCTAGGACTGAACGCTAAAGAACCCCAACAGCAAGAGAAGAAGTAGAGCCAGCAAATGATACATCGAAAGAGCAGCTGGAGAGATATGAAGAAAACCAATTAGAGAGAAGGAGATTTTGGTCTATAGTATCACATGTTGCAGATAGCTCCAGAAGAATCAGCAGAGCAATATGTCTATGTTGTATAAGATTTTTGAAGACTGAGCAGTTTACTGGTTCGTACCTATAATCTATGGATTGTATGGCCAGCTCAGTCTAACAATGGCATGTTCATAAATGTCCATCCTTTTCCTGCTTCAATCAATCACTGCAAAGGTATTTAGCTTCTGATCATCCAAGTTTATAGAAAGAATCTGAGTCATCTAAGTGGGACATGAAAAAATCTGGAGATCTTGAAGTGGTACTTGGGGATTAGTATGCTTCAATACCACCATTATTAATAGTGATGTAATTCGCATCAATTATGAAATTGGAAAGGGTAGTTAGCAGCTTATTTATTAAAAGGTACAGTACATGTCTGTTAATAAATCTGCCAATTCGGTTGCACAGGGGCCCAGCGTGAGATGGGGCCCATTACGAGGTTCGGCGGCAGGGCAGCGGGAGATGAGCACTTCCATTGTGATGTCTGTCAATATCAAAAGAGATGGCTGAAAGAAATCATCATGGCGTTCTGGTCTGAAAAGAGAAGATGAGGACAGAGAGCATTTACATCAAAGAAGACATCACTGAATGTAAGAGGTATGTGGCGCTGTATTAGGCTACTTTCACATCTGCAAGCACTCTACATCTGAAACCATCCAGAGAATATATTTCCTTAAATTACCATTTAACTACTTCACATCCGGGCCATTTACCCCCTTCCTGACAGAGCCTAATTTTGCAAATCTGACATGTGTCACTTTATGTGGTAATAACTTTATCACAATCCCCCCTGCTGCGCTGAACGTCCTTTTGAACAGGAAACTCGACGAGGGGCAAGCCAAGAGTTCCATGGCAAATTTTGCCAGCTCTGGCCACAAGTCAAGCCTGTACACCCAGTAGTCAAGGCCGTTAACCCGATGTAGTCGGACAGCTGTTGGTCTAGGCGTTCCCTGAGGCTGGATCCAGAGGGCGGCTGTCGATGGGTTGACTGCAAGAATGATCTCATATCCAAAGTGACCAACACATCTTCAAATCACCCTCTTCTTGCATGCGCTGTAGGATTAGTACTCGCAACTGTTTATTTGTGGGTGGAAATTCCTCTGCCAGCGCCCGCAACAGCAGAATGCAGCATCTCTCGAAGCAAGGCCTGGAAATGCTGCATTCTGACAGCCCTCTGTGATGCTGGTAACATGTCCGCCATTTTGTGTTTGTACCGGGGGTCTAAGTACGTTGCCACCCAGTACTGGTCCTTACCCTTTATGATTTTTATACGGGGGTCCCTCTTCAAACACTGGAGCATGAAGGCCCCCATTTGCACTAAATTGGAAGTGGTGGAGCTGCCTGGCTCGTGCTCATCGCCCAGGAGAATGTCGTCCTCTGTCTTTTTCCCCCATTCACGGACAACACCAGGGATCCCAGAAAAGTTTAAAGCCTGCTCTTCTTGCTCCTCCTCCTCTCCCCAGGCACCATCCTCCTCTGACTCCTCTTCAGACTTCTGCTGACTTGTCTCAGATGGAGTAGCCCACGCCCTGGGAATTCATTCAGCATTGCAAGTTCCTCATCTTCCTGCTCCTCGATTGGCTTGATCAATTCATGACGCAACGCAGGCTCCAGAAAGAAGGCGTAAGGTACGATGTCACTGATGGTGCCCTGGCTGCGACTGCCCAGTTTGGTGATCTCATCAAAAAACCAAGCTTCCCAGAACCTGTCCTGCCGCAGAGTTCGTACAGGTAGTCGTTAACGGCACGTTTCTGCTGGAGAAGCCTATCAAGCATATACAAGGTGGGGTTCCAGCGCGTCGGGCAGTCACAAATCAGATGTCTGACGGGCAAGTGGTGTCGCCGCTAAACGTCAGCAAGGTGAGCCACGGCCGTGTAAGATCTTCTAAAATGGCCAGAGATTTTCCTGGCTTGCCGCAAGACGTTCTGGACCCCGGGGTATTTAGCAACGAATCGCTGCACAACTAAGTTCAGGGCGTGTGCCATGCACGGCACGTGTGTCATTTTGCCCTGTTTCAGCACGCTCAGCAGATTGGCCCCGTTGTCGCACACCACTTTACCAACTGTCAAATTGAGCGGGGTTAGCCACTGATTGGCCTGTGACCGCAGAGCTGAAAGGAGTGCAGGATCAGTGTGGCTCTTGGCTTCCAGGCACAACAGGCGCAGCACAGCATGGCAACATCTCACCTGGCACGTCGAATAGGTTCTGGGGAGCTTGGGGGGTGCAGCGGAAGAGGCGGTAGCAGTGGAAAAGGAGGAGTCAGCCGAGGAGGAGACGGAGGATGGAGTAGGAGGAGGAGAAGAAGAGGCAGGACTGCATGCAATCCGTGGCGGTAACACGGGTTACATGCTTGACGGCCGTCAGAAGGTTCACCCTGTGGGCAGTAAAAGTTATGTACCTTCCCTGCCCGTGTTTGCTAGACTACGTGTCTGTGGTCAGATGTATCTTGGCACCGACACTG
This sequence comes from Bufo bufo, assembly GCF_905171765.1. Taxonomy (NCBI): domain Eukaryota; kingdom Metazoa; phylum Chordata; class Amphibia; order Anura; family Bufonidae; genus Bufo; species Bufo bufo. The sequence continues at coordinate 508,311,855 of NC_053391.1, read as the reverse complement.
TGTGCCAGAGATATATTCACTTGCTGCTGAACATGGCCATATAGCTGTGGGATGCCCTTCTGGGAGAAATATTTCCTTCCGGGGACCTTCCATTGCGGTGTGCCAATGGCCACAAATTTTCTAAAGGCTGCCGAGTCCACCAGTTTATATGGCAGTAGTTGGCGGGCTTGCAGTTCCGACAAGCCGGCGGTCAGCCATTGGGCAAGAGGGTTATCCGGCGTCATCAACTTTTTACGTTCGAACATTTGGGCCACAGAAGTCTGCCTTTTGCCAGATGAATGTGACGACTGCACGGTGGAAGGTGGAGTGGAGGACAAATGGGAAGAGAGCGGAGAAGGAGAAGAGGCAGGACGTGGAGCACCAGGAGTGTGGCCTTGTGGGTTCTGACGGTGTTGCTCCCACTGGGCTCGGTGATGGGAGGCCAGGTGCCTTCTTAAGGCGGTCGTCCCTAGGTGAGTGTTGGGCTTACCGCAACTTATGCGTTAACAGCACAAGCTGCAGATGGCAGCACTATTGTCAGCAGCTGACACGTTAAAAAAAGCCCACACTGTGGAGCCATGTGCTGGCATCCTGGGAGCGCCAGATGTGACTGTGCATGGCGGATGGATACATTTGAAGTCTGCTTTTTGCCACCTGTGCACTTCAAGTTCTACTTCTCCTCCCTATCTGCTGCTCCGTCTCTGCCTCTGAACTCCCCTTCTCTTCCTCTCTTGTGGGCACCCATGTGACGTTCATCGACACGTCATCATCGTCACCTTAGAGATTAGACATTAGAGATCTCGGAGTAGGCAGCAACAGCGGGGACCACCCTCCTTGGGCTGTTCTGGGTACTGTCGTCAAACCGCTGGGTGGTGACCGTTGCTACCTCCTCTTCCTCATCCGATGCCAAGAATGGATGCGCATCAGTAAGGTCTGGAAATTGATGGGAAAATAATTCCTCTGACTCGAGTGGAGGGGCTATGGCGGTGGTGGTGTCTTTGGGGGTGCACACAGCAGAGAGTGAGGAGGGTGCTGATACAGAAGATGAGGAGGGTGCAGAAGCGGAAGGCTGAGTGAGCCACTCAACCAACTCTCATGCATCCTTTGACGTAATCGCAAGCACCTGCTCCAACTTCCCACTTAGGCCCCTTTCACACGGGCGAGTATTCCACGCAGGTGCAATGCGTGAGGTGAGCACATTGCACCCGCACTGAATCCTGACCCATTCATTTCTATGGGGCTGTGCACACGAGTGGTGATTTTCACGCATCACTTGTGCGTTGCGTGAAATTCGCAGCATGCTCTATATTGTGCGTTTTCCACGCAACGCAGGCCCCATAGAAGTGAATAGGGCTGCGTGATAATCGCAAGAATCCGCAAGCAAGTGCGGATGTGGTGCGATTTTCACGCACGATTGCTAGGAGACGATCGGGATGGAGACCCGATCATTATTATTTTCCCTTATAACATGGTTATAAGGGGAAATAATAGCATTCTGAATACAGAATGCATAGTACAATAGCGCAGGAGGGGTTAAAAAAATGTAAAAAAAATTTAACTCACCTTAACCCACTTGATCACGCAGCCCGGCTTCTCTTCTGTCTTCTTCTTTGCTGTGTGCAAGAAAAGGACCTGTGGTGACGTCACTACGGTCATCACATGATCCATCACCATGGTAAAAAATCATGTGACGGACCATGTGCTGACCGGAGTGACGTCACCACAGGTCCTTTTCCTCCACACAGCAAAAAAGAAGACAGAAGAGAAGCCGGGCTGCGCGAGCAAGTGGATTAAGGTGAGTTAAATTTTTATTTTATTTTTTTAACCCCTCCAGTGCTATTGTACTATGCATTCTGTATTAAGAATGCTATTATTTTCCCTTATAACCATGTTATAAGGGAAAATAATACAATCTACCCAGCACCTAACCCAAACCCGAACTTCTGTGAAGAAGTTCGGGTTTGGGTACCAAACATTCAGATTTTATCCATGCGAGTGCAAAACGCATCACAATGTTTTGCACTCGCGCGGAAAAATCGTGCATGTTCCCCCAACGCACCCACACCTTTTCCCGCAACGCACATGTGAAAGAGGCCTTGGGCTCTGGCCTGGTGCACCTGCCCGACTCCTACCACCCCTGTAGAATGGCCTGCCTCTTCCTCTGCCTGTCATTTTCAAAATTATCCTGTAAAAAAGTCCCTGTAGAAGAGAAGTATTTGTTGAAGCAGGTATATAGAACCCCTTAATGAGTAGTTGCTGGAAGCAGGTATATCAAACCATTTAAGTTTATTTTGGGACAACAACAGGTATATCACACCAGTTGCAATTAGTTGTTCCAATAGCGTTTGTCCCTCTGTATAGTTGAGGTATCTCAGCAGAACCGCACACAAATGCTGCACAATACAAATGCACTATATAGAAATTATATTATAGGTATATCACACCCCTGCCTCAATCAGTTTTTTTTTGGGGGGGGGGCAACTGGTATATCACACCAGTTGAAATTAGTTATTCCAGTAGCGTTTGTCCTCTGTATATCTGCGGTATCTCAGCAGAACCGCACACAAATGCTGCACTATACAAATGCACTATAAAGAAATTATATTATAGGTATATGCCACCCCTGCCTTAATCAATTTTTTGGGGTGGGCAACTGGTATATCCCACCAGTTGAAATTAGTTGTTCCAGTAGCATTTGACCCTCTGTATAGATGCGGTATCTCAGCAGAACCGCACACAAATGCTGCACATGCACTATATATAAATTATATTATAGGTATATCATACCCCTGCCTCAATCAGTTTTTTTAGGGGGCAACTGGTATATCACAACAGTTGCAATTAGTTGTTCCAATATCGTTTGTCCTTCTGTATAGCTGCGGTATCTCAACAGAACCGCACACAAATGCTGCACAATACAAATGCACTATATAGAAATTATATTATAGGTATATCACACCCCTACCTCAATCAGTTTGTTTGGGGGGCAACTGGTATATCACACCAGTTGAAATTAGTTGTTCCAGTAGCGTTTGTTCCTCTGTACAGCTGCGGTATCTTAGCAGAACTGCACACAAATGCTACACATGCACTATATATAAATTATATTATACTTAAACATCAAGGTAAACAGCACTACATACCCCACCATAGGGAAGAGTCCAATTCATCTGGTACCAACAATTATGGTCCAGACATAGTGCTCGCAGGTCGAGATCCAGGCTAAGGTTCTCTTGGAATAATAATAATTGGAAAAATCCGCAGCACTCCTCCGTTTTTGTAGAAAATTCCAGTGACTTTATTTAGTTAAGCATCATATTATAGTCGAAACGTCACAATTGTAAGTCTTTATCAAGGCTTGATAAAGACTTATTATAGTCGAAACGTCGCAATTGCATGATGCTTAACTAAATAAAGTCACTGGAATTTTCTACAAAAACGGAGGAGTGTTGCGGATTTTTCCAATTATTAAATTATATTATAGGTATATCACACCCCTGCCTCAATCATTTTTTTGAGGGGGCAACTGCTATATCACACCAGTTGCAATTAGTTGTTCCAATAGCGTTTGTCCCTCTTTACAGCTGTGGTATCTCAGCAGAACAGCACACAAATGCTGCACAATACAAATGCATTATATAGAACGTATATTATAGGTATATCATACCCCTGCCTCAATCAGTTTTTTTGGGGGGCAACTGGTATATCACACCAGTTGCAATTAGTTGTTCCAATAGCGTTTGTCCCTCTTTATAGCTGCGGTATCTCAGCAGAACAGCACACAAATGCTGCACAATACAAATGCACTATATAGAAAGTATATTATAGTTATATCACACCCCTGTCTTAATCAGTTTTTTGAGGGGCAACTGTTATATCACACCAGTTGAAATTAGTTGTTCTTGTAGCGTTTGTCCCTCTGTATAGCTGCGGTACCTGAGCAGAAACACACACAAATGCTGCGCATGCACTATATAGAAATTATATTATAGGTATATCACACCCCTGCCTCAATCAGTTTTTTTGGGGGGGAAACTGGTATATCACACCAGTTGCAATTAGTTGTTCCAATAGCGTTTGTCCCTCTGTTTAGCTGCGGTATCTCTGCAGAACAGCACACAAATGCTGCACAATACAAATGCACTATGTAGAAATTATATTATAGGTATATTACACCCCTGCCTCAATCAGTTTGTTTGGGGGCAACTGGTATATCACACCAGTTGAAATTAGTTTTTCCAGTAGCGTTTGTCCCTCTTTATAGCTGCGGTATCTCAGCAGAACAGCACACAAATGCTGCACAATACAAATGCACTATATAGAAAGTATATTATAGGTATATCACACCCCTACCTCAATCAGTTTGTTTGGGGGGCAACTGGTATATCACACCAGTTGAAATTAGTTGTTCCAGTAGCGTTTGTTCCTCTGTATAGCTGCGGTATCTTAGCAGAACCGCACATAAATGCTGCACATGCACTATGTATAAATTATATTATACTTTAACATCAAGGTAAACAGCACTACATACCCCACCATAGGGAAGAGTCCAATTCATCTGGTACCAACATTTATGGTCCAGACATGGTGCTCGCAGGTCGAGATCCAGGCTAAGGGTCTCTTGGAATAATAATAATTGGAAAAATCCGCAGCACTCCTCCGTTTTTGTAGAAAATTCCAGTGACTTTATTTAGTTAAGCATCATATTATAGTCGAAACGTCACAATTGTAAGTCTTTATCAAGGCTTGATAAAGACTTATTATAGTCGAAACGTCGCAATTGCATGATGCTTAACTAAATAAAGTCACTGGAATTTTCTACAAAAACGGAGGAGTGTTGCGGATTTTTCCAATTATTAAATTATATTATAGGTATATCACACCCCTGCCTCAATCATTTTTTTGAGGGGGCAACTGCTATATCACACCAGTTGCAATTAGTTGTTCCAATAGCGTTTGTCCCTCTTTACAGCTGTGGTATCTCAGCAGAACAGCACACAAATGCTGCACAATACAAATGCATTATATAGAACGTATATTATAGGTATATCATACCCCTGCCTCAATCAGTTTTTTTGGGGGGCAACTGGTATATCACACCAGTTGCAATTAGTTGTTCCAATAGCGTTTGTCCCTCTTTATAGCTGCGGTATCTCAGCAGAACAGCACACAAATGCTGCACAATACAAATGCACTATATAGAAAGTATATTATAGTTATATCACACCCCTGTCTTAATCAGTTTTTTGAGGGGCAACTGTTATATCACACCAGTTGAAATTAGTTGTTCTTGTAGCGTTTGTCCCTCTGTATAGCTGCGGTACCTGAGCAGAAACACACACAAATGCTGCGCATGCACTATATAGAAATTATATTATAGGTATATCACACCCCTGCCTCAATCAGTTTTTTTGGGGGGGAAACTGGTATATCACACCAGTTGCAATTAGTTGTTCCAATAGCGTTTGTCCCTCTGTTTAGCTGCGGTATCTCTGCAGAACAGCACACAAATGCTGCACAATACAAATGCACTATGTAGAAATTATATTATAGGTATATTACACCCCTGCCTCAATCAGTTTGTTTGGGGGCAACTGGTATATCACACCAGTTGAAATTAGTTTTTCCAGTAGCGTTTGTCCCTCTTTATAGCTGCGGTATCTCAGCAGAACAGCACACAAATGCTGCACAATACAAATGCACTATATAGAAAGTATATTATAGGTATATCACACCCCTACCTCAATCAGTTTTTTGGGGGGACAACTGGTATATTACACCAGTTGCAATTAGTTTTTCCATTAGTGTTTGTCCCTCTGTATAGCTGCGGTATCTCAGCAGAACCGCACGCAACTGCTGCACAATACAAATGCACTATAATATACTTTCTATGTTAGAAAGTATATTATAAGTATATTACACCCCTCAGGATGTCACACCTATCGATAGAACGCCTATACCAGTCCTTAAAAGGACTTTTGTGGCCCTATTAGCTAGCGTTTGGTGTCTCTAACAGTCTGTCCCTGCTCCACACAGCAACCTCCCTCTACACTGGCAAAAGACTGAATGTAAAATGGCGGCCAGATTGGGTTTATTTATAGGGTAGGGGGTGTGTCCATGTGCTGAAACATCTCAATTGGCTGTCCTGTCCCACCTAATGGATGTGTCATGGGTCAAAGTTCGGCACAATGCAAAAGAAAATGGCGCAGGTGGAAATCGCCATATGTTCGCTTGTTCGGCAAACAAGCAAAGTTCGCCTTGAAATGACTGCCGGGCGAACAGCAAGGCCATCTCTATTGGCGACTTCTTCCTCCTCCTCTAACTTCGCCTTGTGCTTTCACTGAGCCCCCGCTGTAAGGTGGGAATGCCATCAGCAGTGTGGCAGGCGCAGCACTATGAAGTGCCTTTTGTGCTGTGGCATTAGAAGAATTTTTATATCTCTCAATTTTAGTCTAACCAGACTGTCTATTACTCTGTAATTCCTCTGGTGCCGTTCTATGGAAACAGTAGGTGTCACGGATGTTATAGGGGAGAACACCAAAAGACAACAAGAAGGAGTGGAAAAGACACTAGGCCTCACCGCTAGGGAAGGAAAAGGGTCACCACCTATAAAACCCTGCTCCTGGCCCTAACTCCTATCCGTATGGAAACCTCTCGATGGTAGAGATGCCCATACACAGGAACCTAGAAAACCCTGGTGGCCCTCAGATGCCCTAATAGTAATGATAGGGCAGAGACAACCCGCTCCTTTCCTGGTGAAGGAACCAGCGTCTCGCTGAGGCCTAGTAAACAACAAAGGTTGGGGGGAATACAAAACACAACAAGCGGAACACTTAACTTCTGAGGCTGATGGATGATGGACGAACAGGACTTCACCACGAACCACACTCCAGTTCTTCCAAAAACCAAATGAAGCTATCTAGAGCAAGGAGTGATAGGTAAAGTCAGACTAAAAAGGGGGAGGTGAAGGTCACATGATCCACACCTGAACAGGGGGTGTGGACATACCAGCAACACACAGAAAAAGTGAAACCAAAAGAGGCTGTCAGATAACTAATGTGTAGATAATCTTTCAGACCTTCTCAAACCTGTCACCGGCGTGACAGTGGGTTTACAGAGCACACCAAATGCTTCAAATAACTTCTTTATTAATTTAAACTTTTCTTCATATATAACACTGCCACCTCCGCAGCAGATAGTCCATGTACAAAACACGTGTTGAAAAGATTTCACAAAATCGCGGTATGCATAAGATGGTGGTTCATCTGTTCAATCTTGTCATTCAACATAAAATTATGGATATATTTCTCTCTTGAGTATCTGTACTCTCACTTTAAGTTATTTAAGCACTTTATGATCTCTCTGAGAGGTATATCCTAGGTCTAACTAATAGTTCACTTGCAGTATGCAGTTAGCAGTGACTATTTGCAGATTGGTTGAGTATGATTTGGTATGGTTGTTTGCCATTTGGATTGCAATATGGAATCTGAATGCTTGCAATTGTATGCTTGCAATTTTAAACTTGCTATTGAATTTGTATGGTTGCAATTGGTGGAACTGTAAGTAAACACACATATATATATATATATATATATATATATACAGTACAGACCAAAAGTTTGGACACACCTTCTCATTCAAAGAGTTTTCTTTTTTTTCATGACTATGAAGGCATCAAAACTATGAATTAACACATGTGGAATTATATGCATAACAAACAAGTGTGAAACAACTGAAAATATGTCATATTCTAGGTTCTTCAAAGTAGCCACCTTTTGCTTTGATTACTGCTTTGCACACTCTTGGCATTCTCTTGATGAGCTTCAAGAGGTAGTCCCCTGAAATTGTCTTCCAACAGTCTTGAAGGAGTTCCCAGAGATGCTTAGCACTTGTTGGCCCTTTTGCCTTTACTCTGCGGTCCAGCTCACCCCAAACCATCTCGATTGGGTTCAGGTCCGGTGACTGTGGAGGCCAGGTCATCTGGCGCAGCACCCCATCACTCTCTTTCAAGGTCAAATAGCCCTTTCTTTCCAAGTTTTCCCAATTTTTCGGCTGACTGACTGACCTTCATTTCTTAAAGTAATAATGGCCACTCGTTTTTCTTTACTTAGCTGCTTTTTTTTGCCATAATACAAATTCTAACAGTCTATTCAGTAGGACTATCAGCTGTGTATCCACCTGACTTCTCCTCAACGCAACTGATGGTCCCAACCCCATTTATAAGGCAAGAAATCCCACTTATTAAACCTGACAGGGCACACCTGTGAAGTGAAAACCATTTCAGGGGACTACCTCTTGAAGCTCATCAAGAGAATGCCAAGAGTGTGCAAAGCAGTAATCAAAGCAAAAGGTGGCTACTTTGAAGAACCTAGAATATGACATATTTTCAGTTGTTTCACACTTTTTTGTTATGTATATAATTCCACATGTGTTAATTCATAGTTTTGATGCCTTCAGTGTGAATCTACAATTTTCATAGTCATGAAAATAAAGAAAACTCTTTGAATGAGAAGGTGTGTCCAAACTTTTGGTCTGTACTGTATGTACTGGTGAAACTCGAAAAAATTAGAATATCGTGCAAAAGTCCATTTATTTCAGTAATGCAAATTAAAAGGAATTGCATTAATGCAGCTTAAAATTAGAAGTTTGTGAAAAGGTTCAATATTCTAGGCTCAAAGTGTCACACTCTAGTCAGCTAATTAATCCATATCCCCTGAGCAAAGGTACCTCAAAATTGTGACTTTGGGGTTTCATAAGCTGTAAGCCATAATCATTCAAATTATAACAAATAAAGGCTTGAAATATCTCGCTTTGCATGTAATGAGTCTATCTCATATGTTAGTTTCACCTTTTAGCCCTGGGGCAGATATATGATGACCCTGATCGTATTGCTCTGGCTGAATCTAAACTGCGTCTTTTATGCCAGGGTAAACAGTCCACAGAGATATATTGTTCTGATTTTCAGAGATGGGCAGCTGATACTGGTTGGAACGATGCTGCACTTCGAAGTCAATTTTGCCATGGTCTTTCGGAGGGATTGAAAGATGCATTTGCCTTTCATGAGAGACCTGCCTCGTTGGAGTCTGCCATGTCTCTAGCTGTTCGTATTGACAGGCGTCTTAGAGAGAGAGGAGAGACCACTCCTTCCTGTCATATTCAGCCCAAGGACAGTGGGGCTGTCTTATTCAGTATGCAAGGGTCTCAGTCTCTCTCAATCCCCTCTGAGCAGGAGGCCATGCAGCTGGGTTTGCTTGCCTCTGATAGTAGAGGATTCAGTTCTCAGAGGAGGGTTTGTTTCCGTTGTGGGGGTATAAATCCTTTGGCTAATGTTTGCCCCTCTAGGAGATTCATGGAGTTTTCTGAGGGTAATAAAAAAGAAACAAAAAGAAAAAAACCTCTAAAAACTTTCCATTTGCTACTATTGGCAAGGTTGATGCGGAAATTGAAGCTTTGGAGTTTGCTTGTAGTTCCCGTTTTCTCCTACCTGCCAGGGTGGCGCTAGACAGCAAGAACATTGTTTGTGAGATTTTTGTAGATAGTGGAGCAGCTGTCAATCTCATTGATAATCAATTTGGTATAACGCATGATTTCCAGGTGTACACTTTGGAAAAGGATATACCTGTTTTTGCTATAGATTCCGCTCCACTTTCTCAAAGATCGTTAAAGAGCATAGTTCACAATATCCGTTTGACTGTGGGTGATGCTCATGTTGAGGATATGTCATGTTTCGTCCTAAGCGGATTACCTACTCCTCTACTGTTGGGGCTACCGTGGCTCACTAAACATAACCCCACCATTGATTGGCAAGCAAGGCAAATAAATGGTTGGAGGGAGTTTTGCAGAGAGAATTGCCTCACGGCATCTCTTTCAGAGGTTTCTACCAAGACTGTACCATTTTTTCTCTCAGAATTTTCGGATGTGTTTTCCAAGAGTGGTGTCCAGGAGTTGCCCCCTCACCGGGAGTACGATTGCCCTATTAATCTCATCCCAGGCGCCAAGCTGCCAAAATCATTAATTTCTAATGATAATTTGTTTTCCCTTAGTCCTAACAGCAGCACAGATGGGGTTAACTGCCCCTGTGGACTGGTAGGACCGGTGGAATTTTAATGAGCCCAAGAACCAATAAACGATCTTCAGCTCCCTGAAAGGGAGGAGATCACCCCCCAGCCCACCGTGTTTTTAACAAGCATAATGTATTTAGGGTGGGATATTTGTGTGCTGCTGTTAGGACTAAGGGAAAACAAATTATCGTTAGAAATTAACTATTCCCTTACGTCCTCAACAGCAGCACAGATGGGGAGATAGCAAGAAGAATCCCCTAGGGAGGGTCCTCATGCCTGGCAGAACTAAGAACAGTCTGCCCAAAAGCTGAAAACTCTGCCATCCTAGCATCTATCCTATAATGGGAGATGAAGGTTGACTCAGAGCTCCAGGAGGCCGCCTTACAGATCAACTCTAAGGGGAGGAGTCTTCTCTCCGCAACCGAGGTGGAGACCGCCCTAGTAGAATGGGCTCTCACAAACTCAGGAGGATCTAAGGATTGGGAGACGAAAGCTTCCATAATGGCCTCCTTGATCCAGCGACTAATGGTGGCTTTAGACGCTTTACGGCCTTTAGACTTACCGGCAAACAGGATAAGAAGATTCTCATCTATCCTGAACTCACTAGATCTATCCACATAGATCTGGAGGCATCTTGAAATATCCAGCAGGTCTCTAGCTGGAGTATCAGAGGAGGAGGCTGTAAACAAAACTGGTAAAGATATTACCTGATTGATGTTCTGGAAAGTAGGCACCTTAGGCCTGAAGTAAGGTAAAAACTTCAGGAGTACTCTATCCTGTAGAAAAATAATGTACGGGTGAATTGCGGAGAAAGCCTGCAATTCAGAAACTCTTTTGGCTGAAGCTATAGCCAGAAGAAAGACCATCTTTAAAGTCAAAAATTTAAAATTTACCTCCTCCAAGGGCTCGAAGGGGGGAGATGCTAGCCCCCTGAGCACTACTGAAAGATCCCACTGGGGGATAGGTTTCAGTATAGTAGGCTTTAGTCTTTCAGCTCCCTTCAGGAAGCGTTTGATGAGTGGGTCCCGAGAATGTGGCCTGTTGAGACAGGCCGAGATGGCATAAACCTGTACTTTCAAGGTAGCTGGAGATAGGCCTCTATCTAATCCATCCTGAAGAAATTGAAGTATCGCAGGAAGGGGCGGATCTGCAGACGCCACCTGTCTGGAATCACACCATGCCTCGAAGATTCTCATGATCCTGGAGTAGGCCTTCTTTGTAGACTCTGCTCGGGAATGCGACAAAGTTCTCAGGACCGACTCGGAAAGCCCTTCTATATTGGGAAGGGACTGATCAACCTCCAGGCTGTCAGGTTGAACCTGTGCAGATCTAGGCAGAGGTGAGTGTCCCACGACACCAGGGTCTGCTCCAGGGGGAGTCTCCAGTATTGTCCCTGACTCATCTGAATGAGCTGGGTAAACCAGGATCTTCTGGGCCAAAACGGTATGATGGCTATTACCGAGGCCTGATCCTGACGGATTTTCATCAATACCCTCGGTATCATGGAAAAGGGAGGGAAGATGTAAGCCAGCCTGAACCTCCACGGTATTGACAGAGCATCTATCGCCAGGGGGTTGTCTTCCCTGTAGAGGGAACAGAACCTCATCACCTTGGCGTTGAACCTGGTTGCCATGAGATCCACTTCTGGCATACCCCATCTGTGAACTAGCTGCCTGAAGATCTCCAGATGCAGAGACCACTCCATGGTCGGTAATCCTCGACTTAAGCGGTCCGCTATCATATTGAGGGAGCCTCGAATATGAACGGCAGATAGATGGGAAAGGTTCAGCTCTGCCCACCGAAGAATTACCCCAATCTCTGACAGAAGGGGCAATGATCTTGTGCCTCCCTGTTTGTTTATATAGAGAACTGCAGTCATATTGTCTGACTGGACTTTCACTGCTTTGCCCCGGATCTGAGGCGCAAAGTGAAGGAGGGCTAGCCGGATAGCTCGCATCTCGCGAAGATTGGAGGAAAGATGCAGCTCCAGAGGAGACCAAGATCCCTGAATTGGGGATCCGTCCAGGTGAGCGCCCCAGCCTACAAGGGACGCGTCTGTAGTCAATATGACCCAAGCTGGTTGGGTCATAGACTTCCCTGCTGGTAGCTGAAACCACCATCTGAGGGAATTTCGGGTTTGACCGGACAGGGAGCACAGGGAATCTAGCCCCGCAGGGCTGCCGTTCCATAGGTGTAAGACCTCCGACTGAAGAGGATACAGGTGCCATAGCGCCCAAGGGACCGCATCCGCAGCCGCTGACATGAGCCCCAGCATCTTCATGAGAGTCCGGATAGAGACTCGACGAGGGACATAAAGGACCTTTGCCAGGTCCTGAATCCGCGCTCTCCTTTCTGGAGTCAACCGGAGGGACATCTCCACAGAGTCGACCACGAATCCTAAGTAATGGATTGAAGTCGATGGGCTCACATTCGACTTCTGCCAGTTGATAATCCAGCCTAGGCGGAAGAGAAAAGAGATTGCGACCTGAAGATGGTGGGTAAGGATCGGAACTGAAGAGGCTATGAAAAGCCAATCGTCCAGATAAGGAATAATAGTCAGTCCTTGGAGTCTCAAAGCTGCCACCACCGAAACCACCACCTTGGTGAAGATAAGGGGGGCAGAAGAGATTCCGAAGGGAAGCACGGCGAACTGAAAGTGCCTGCAAACCCCTGAAATCTGGACCGCGATCCTGAGGAGTTTCCGGGAAGCGGAATGGATCGGAATGTGAAGGTACGCATCCTTGAGTTCCAGAGTAGCCATGACGTCCCCAGGATTGAGGATATGGCTGACTGACCTTATGGTTTCCATGCGAAACCTTGTTTTCCTTATAAATCGATTGAGGAATCTCAAATCGATGATCATCCGGAGATCTCCTGTCTTCTTGGGAACCAGGAACACTGGTGAATAAATCCCTAGGCCCCTCTCCCCTGCCGGTACCTCCTCTAGGGCTCCCTTGGAAATATAGTCCTGAATGTAAGATTCTAGGACCACCTGTTTGGCAGACCCGAAGTTTCGTGTGGCGATGAATCTCTCTGGGGGGAGAGAGATAAGATCTACCCGGTACCCGGCGGAAACTATGTCCTGGACCCAGGGGTCTGCAATCAACCGGCTCCAAGAGTCTTTGAAATGGGTAAGACGGCCCCCCACGGGAATCTGGGGGAGGGGTACGGGAAAATCTAGAGGAGACACTGCAGGGGCAGCAGGGCTTATCCAAGAGCCTCGAGGAGGCCCATAGTCAGGAGGGTTTTGCCTCCCTGGTGGGTTTGCGGGGGCGTCTCGGATATTTACGAGACGGCCCCCCCAATCTCTGCGCCTAGACTGCTGCCCAGGACGACCTCCGCCCTTCTTTTCCTGTCTGGGGCGTCCCCGAAAGGGCTGCTGGGGGAGGCTCTTCCCTTTTTTATCGGAGAGCCCCTCCATTATTTTGTCCAATTCGGACCCGAATAACCTATCTGGTTCGAAGGGGAGCCCACAAAGGTTAAACTTGGATGCGTTATCCGCGATCCACGGTTTCAGCCAGAGTGGTCTGCGGGCAGCTGAAACTAGGGCCATAGTTTTGGCGGCCAGCTTCAGCTGCATCTGGGAGGAATCAACTAAAAAGTCCATAGCCAGGTTGGCTGACTTGAAGGCTGCCAGGATGTCGTCTCTTGATACGCTCTGGTCCACATCCGTCTGGATTTGATTAAGCCTAGAGCGTAGATAGGTGGCTACCTCAGTGGCCGCAATGGAAGTAGATGCGGAGGCAGCGGCCGCAGCGTAACCCCTCCTAAGGGTGCACTCTGCCCTCCGGTCTAGAGGGTCCTGCAGGCTAGACCCATCGTCTGCAGGGACTAGAGTGCGCCGCGACAACTTGGCTATAGCCATGTCCACCTTGGGAACGGAACCCCACGATTCCACCAAGGGTTTAGCCATCGGGTACATGAGTCAGAATTTTCTGGTAAGCACTGGACCCTTCTCAGGCTTTTTCCACTCTGTGCGCATCACAGAGAGGAGGGTCTCATCCGCTCTAAAGACACGCTGTGTCCGACCGGCGGGATCGGAGGACTCCCCCATGTCAACATCCTGGTCCCCCGACCTGATGGACTTTAGTAACTTCTGCGTCTTTTCTGGAGGGAAAAAGCAAGAAGTAGATTCTTCTTCCTCAGAAGAAGAAGACCCCACTGAACAGGGGGTAGGTCTTTCGACCGGTGCGACCACCTCCATGGGAGTCTGAGAGGGACCTGGTAGCCTCTCATTAAGCAGCTGAACTACTCCCTTGATGGAATCATCCACGTATGTCTTGGTCCATTGGAACATGGGAGTCTGAGAGGGACCTGGTAGCCTCTCATTAAGCAGCTGAACTACTCCCTTGATGGAATCATCCACGTATGTCTTGGTCCATTGGAACATTGTCATGACCCGGGTTGTATTCGAACCGGGATCTTCCTGGTCTCTTAAACCATAGCCTTACCTGTTGTGCTACAGAAGAGATCTAGACTTTGGGAATGTCCTTACTGTGTTCAACACTACATCATACTCTCTAGCTCCACCTGCTGCCAGCTGTGGACAATTCTCAATCTGGACAGCCTTTAAATAGGAAGTGAGGTCATCACTCAGTGCCCGTTTATTTGGATTTCTTCCCTGGGTGTTTTGACTTCAGTGATCTTCCTTGTATTGAACTCCTGCCTGATATCCCGACTATTCTACAGCCTGCTGATTTTGTACCTTGCCGCCAGATCGTGAATGACCTTAGCCTGCCTGACTCTTCTCCGGATTTTGATTGTGAACTATTTGCCTGACGACGCTTTGCCTGGATCTCAAGCACACTACTTCCACTTCGGAAACTACCTTTTACAGGTACCTTACATAATAAACGGGCCACAATGGCAGTGGACCCTGCTGAGATTGTTAAGGCGATTACACGTCAGGGACAATTGATCGGAGCTCATGAACAGCATCTTTCTTCCCTGGACGCCAAGTTAGATGAACTTTGCACCATGCTCAAATCTTGTTTGCCTGGTTCCTCTGCAACGGTGCCGACTCCGGATCCTACTCCTGCTACGGTCCAACCCGCCTCTTCTGTACCACCAAAACTTCCCTTGCCTGACAAGTTTGGTGGTGATACTGAGGACTGCAGAGGCTTTTTAAATGTTTGCCGTTTGCATTTCCGCAACAACCCTGCGACTTTTAGCACTTCGTCTGCCAAAGTGACTTTTGTAATTTCCTTGTTAAAGGGGAAGGCCCTGGCCTGGGTCTCTCCTTATTTGGAACGCAACGATCCTGTACTCCAAGATGCTGAAAAATTTCTGGCCTCTCTCCAGACTGTATTTGACAAGCCAGGTAGAGTTTCTGCAGCTGAGTACTGCCTCTTGGACATACAACAAGACACCAGATCTGTGGCACAGTATGCTATTGAGTTCCGTACCCTTGCTGCTGAAACAAATTGGGACTCAAGGGCATTACGTGCAGCTTTCCGAAAAGGTCTTACGGATCGCATCAAGGACGAATTAGTCTATAAGGATCTCCCAGAAGACCTTGAGAAATTCATAGAGCTGTGTGTTCGTCTGGATGTCCGGTACCATGAAAGGTGCCAAGAGAGACTTAGAACCCGCAAGTTTCCTAGGCCAGTTTACCGTTTGGCCCCTAACTTCCAAGCACCACCTCAGCCAGAACCTGAAACCTCTGTTGAACCCCAGACACCTGTGGAACCCATGGAGGTGAGCCGTCTCCACCTAACTGAGTCAGAGAAACAAAGGAGGCGTTCATTGGGCCTATGCCTGTACTGCGGACTTAAAGGACATTTAGTATCTGTCTGCCCCTCCCGTCCAGTAAAAGGCAGGGTCTAACCAGTGTTGGAGGAGCTGGCTTAGACCTTACAGGTAGATCCTCCAAGACCAAGATTACTGTTCCGGCTACTATCCATTTATCTTCTAAGCTTGTTTTCTGTGAGGCTTTTGTGGATTCCGGAGCTGCGGGTATATTCTTGGACTACACTTTTGCAAGAAAGAACAACATCCCGTTTGTTCCTAAGTCTAGACCCCTGAACATTACCACCCTGAATGGACAGCCCTTGGGAGATGGTATTGTGAAATTCGAGACTACAACAATCACCCTGCAGGTAGGCCTCCTCCACAAGGAGGAAGTTGTCTTGTCTCTTATTGATTCTCCGCTTCTGCCTATCATCCTTGGTTACCCATGGTTACAACTTCACAACCCCTCTTTTGATTGGGAAAATGGAGAACTAACCTCCTGGGGATCGTCCTGTCGCCTTCGCTGTTTGTCTCAACCCAAAAGACTTTCTGCTTGCATGTTGGCTCCTGTGACTATCCCACCTACCTTGCCTCGTGAATACCATGACTTTGCAGATGTATTTTGCAAACAAAAGGCAGAGGTGTTACCCCCACATCGTCCTTTTGACTGTACAATTAAATTGATTCCCGGAGCACCTCTTCCCAAAGGAAAGACCTACCCCCTGTCTCTGCCCGAACAAAACTCTATGGAGGAATACGTAAGAGACAACTTGGAAAGAGGTTTTATCCGACCCTCTTCTTCTCCAGTAGGAGCAGGTTTCTTCTTCGTTGAAAAGAAAGATGGGGGCCTTCGACCATGCATAGACTATCGGGGGTTAAATCAAATCACCGTAAAGGACTCCTACCCTTTGCCACTCATTCTTGAACTATTTGATCTACTTAAGGGGGCTGTTATATTCTCCAAGCTAGACCTACGAGGGGCTTATAACCTGATTCGAATTAATGAGGGGGACGAGTGGAAGACAGCATTCAACACTCGTAATGGACACTTTGAATATTTGGTCATGCCATTTGGCTTGTGTAACGCACCTGCTGTCTTTCAACGTTTCATGAATGCAATTTTTCATGATTTCAGCAACCGTTTTGTGATCATCTACTTGGACGACATTTTAATCTTTTCCAAGACTCTTCCCGAGCACATCTCGCATGTGAAACAGGTATTACAACGGCTTAGAGAAAACCGTCTTTATGCAAAAATCGAGAAATGCAGTTTCCATCAAAGCTGTATTCCTTTCCTTGGGTACATCATAAGTGCTGACGGTTTCCAAATGGACCCTCAAAAACTTTCAGCTGTCTTGCAATGGCCCCAACCGACCACTTTAAGAGGACTCCAAAGCTTTTTAGGATTTTCAAATTACTACAGACGCTTCATTAAGAGTTTTGCCTCCATTGCGGCACCCCTTACTGCCATGACTAAGAAGGGTACAAATTGCAAGGCGTGGTCTTCAGAAGCAAAATCAGCTTTCCAGCGATTAAAGGACATGTTCAGTAAAGCTCCAATCCTTCAGCATCCAAATCCTGACCTCCAGTACATTGTTGAGGTTGATGCCTCTGAGGTTGGAGCAGGTGCCGTACTCTCCCAGAGACAGCCAAAGTCTGGTAGAATCCATCCAGTAGCTTTTTTCTCTAGAAAGTTTTCTCCGGCAGAGATGAATTATGATGTTGGGAATCGAGAACTACTGGCCATCAAATTGGCATTGTCTGAATGGCGACATCTTCTGGAAGGGGCTTCCAAACCTTTTATTATCCTCACTGACCATAAAAACCTACTGTATCTTCAGACTGCTAGACGTCTGAACTCACGTCAGGCTCGATGGGCTCTGTTTTTCTCCCGTTTTAATTTTGTCCTTTCTTACGTTCCAGGGCATAGAAACAAAAAAGCAGATGCTCTTTCCAGACAGTTCGCTTCCTCTGAAGATCAACCAGCCGAGCAGTATATAATCCCACCTCACAAAATTGTCGCACAGATCTCTACGGCCCTTTCCCAACAGCTACAAGAAACCCAGAATCGTGTTCCCCAGGGCTTGAAGATACCACCAGGTCGCCTGTACGTAGCCCCTAGTCTCAGAAAACCTATACTCCTCTGGGCACATGATGGCGTGTTATCCGGTCATCCTGGTGTCACCATCACTCTTAAGACCTTGCAGCGTCATGTCTGGTGGCCTCGTATGAAAAAGGATGTTACTGACTATGTGGCTGCCTGCCCAACTTGTGCTGCTAATAAAGTACCCCGCACATTACCTTCTGGACTGTTACATCCACTTCCGGCACCTCGCCAGCCTTGGACCCATTTGACCATGGACTTCATTGTAGACTTACCCAAGTCCGAGGGCATGACTGCTATATGGGTCACAGTGGATCGCTTTTCCAAAATGGCTCATTTTGTGTCGATTCCGGGATTACCTACAGCGAAAGCACTGTCCACTCTTTTCCTTTCCCATATTGTAAGACATCATGGCATACCTACCAATGTCATCTCAGACCGCGGATCCCAGTTCGTTTCCCGATTCTGGAGAGCGTTCTGCAAGAAACTGGGAGTAACGCTCTCACTCTCTACCTCACATCACCCTCAAACTGATGGTCAAACCGAACGCATGAACCAGACCCTAGAAACCTACCTTCGACATTATGTCAATGCCTTACACTCCAACTGGTCTGAGTATTTGCCTTTAGCTGAGTTCGCCCTAAATTCCCGTTGGCACAGTGCTCTTCATACCACACCATTCTACGCAGCCCTAGGCTATCACCCTCAGACTTTTCCCCTACTTCAGCCTTCTTCTGGTGTACCAGCAGCAGATCAGCGGGTGAAAAATATTCTACTACATTGGAAGAAGATTCGTTTATTACTACGGAAGTCAGCAGGCAAGTACAGGTTTTTTTCCAACAGACGAAGACGTCATATACCTCCATATGTGGTGGGGGACAGAGTTTGGCTATCAACCAAGTATGTGAGACTGAAACAACCTTCTACCAAATTGGGCCCTCGATTCATTGGCCCTTACAGGATCATTGCTCGAGTTGGACCAGTTTCCTATCGCTTGAAATTACCTTCTTCTCTCCGGATACATCCCGTGTTCCACGTTTCACTCCTCAAAAAAGCTATTTTCAACCGCTACTCCAGATCACAACAGCTACCTCCTCCTGTTCTTGTTGATGGACAAAATGAGTTTGAAGTCTCCAAGATTCTTGATTCCAGAAGACAGGGCCGTGGCCTTCGGTATCTGGTTCATTGGAAGGGGTATCCTGTCACAGACCGCTCCTGGGTTCCAGCCAAAGATCTGCATGCCCCTTCTCTTATACGAGACTTCCATACCTCGTTTCCCACTAAGCCCCGCTAGGCCCCCGGAGGGGTCCATTGGGGAGGGGGCCCTGTCATGACCCGGGTTGTATTCGAACCGGGATCTTCCTGGTCTCTTAAACCATAGCCTTACCTGTTGTGCTACAGAAGAGATCTAGACTTTGGGAATGTCCTTACTGTGTTCAACACTACATCATACTCTCTAGCTCCACCTGCTGCCAGCTGTGGACAATTCTCAATCTGGACAGCCTTTAAATAGGAAGTGAGGTCATCACTCAGTGCCCGTTTATTTGGATTTCTTCCCTGGGTGTTTTGACTTCAGTGATCTTCCTTGTATTGAACTCCTGCCTGATATCCCGACTATTCTACAGCCTGCTGATTTTGTACCTTGCCGCCAGATCGTGAATGACCTTAGCCTGCCTGACTCTTCTCCGGATTTTGATTGTGAACTATTTGCCTGACAACGCTTTGCCTGGATCTCAAGCACACTACTTCCACTTCGGAAACTACCTTTTACAGGTACCTTACAAACATCTCCTGCATCGTGGGTTCCGTGGATGCCGTGCGACAACTCTCACATCTGGAGTAAGGACAGCTGTCATCTAGGGGTGTGTTACATTCGTAACATGCCAAATGCTTCCTCTTGGCCCCAGCCTTCCGCTGATCCTGCTCCTTAGGGGAAGCCATAGTCTGTAATGGAAGAAACAAAACAGGTCATAACACCTACAATATCAGGAGGTGGAGAAAACCAGACCTTAAGGGGGCCCACCAGCACTAGAAGAAATAGAGCTGAAAGAAGAGGAAGTACAAAACCCAAGCAAAGCAATACTGCAGGAATATCACAAATCACAGGAGAGCTCTGGAGCTAACTTGTGAAAGCAACGCAACCAGAGCACTGACTGATGGGCTCTGGGCGCTTAAAAGGAGAAAGCCCCGCCCAATGGGCGGGTTCCTGAAACGAGATCAGCACCACCCCCCTTTTTTTTTTTCTTGTAGAAAAACCAGAGCCTATACTGGCTCTACCTATACGAAAATTGTCTCCCCAGACTAATCCTAAGTCCAGGATGTCCTTCTAGGGAGCCAGTTTAAAAGAAAGGTGAGTTTTATACATCACCGCAACGCTTCGGAAAACCGGAAGTGACGTAGCGCACCTAGGGCGCGTCACTTCCGGAAAATGGCGGCGCCCATAGCGCCACACACATGCGGTAACGGAGGGACGGAGCACCGTCTACAGATGATGAGAGAAGAGGGGAGGGGACGCCCCCCTCCCCGACGGTACCCCAGACCGAAATCGCCATGATCAGGCCTAAAATAGGCACTGAGATCCATAGAAAGCGAGCTAAGCTTAAGGAGGGGAAAAGAACCCCTAAGCAATCTTCAGCTCCCAGAGAGGGAGCGACACGCCAGTCCACCTGTCCAGAGGACAGAAAAAAACACGGTGGGCTGGGGGGTGATCTCCTCCCT